>NW_021836635.1:0-23382 GCF_006345805.1 Octopus sinensis | reverse complement strand
TCCTCATAAAGCCATGGCTTTTCAGGGTCGCCACTATGTTTTTAGTTGGTTGCGATGTATGTATATATATGTATGTATGTATATATATATATACGTATATATATGTATGTATGTATATATATATATGTATATATATATATATATATGTATATATATATATATATAGTATATATATATATATGATATATATATATATAGTATATGTATATGTATATATAGTATATATATATATATGTATATGGTATATGTATATATATATATATGTATATGTATATATGTATATGTATATATATATATGTATATATATATATATGTATATATATATATATGTATATATATATATATGTATATATATATATATGTATATATATATATATTATATATATATATGTATATATATATATATATTATATATATATATATATATATATATAATATATATATATATATATATAATATATATATATATGTGTGTGTGTGTGTGTGTGTGTAAGGTTTTGTTCTTTCAACATAATTGAAGTAAGGACCAGTTTTGCATTGCTCATCAAAGTTGAAAGAGATAAATTGCTAGGGGAGATAATTGTTCACTCATTTATCTTGCAGTAATGGGAGGTAAATTTGTAATTTTTATTTTTTTGTGTTCTCTACTTTATTCTGGCTTAGATTTTCCATTAGATGCAGTAGGTCCTTTATTTTTAATATGGGTTCATATTTTTGGATAACTGAGGCTTCTTTATTCAGTCTTACTTGTGTTGAGGTCCAGAAGGTAAGTTGATAACATGGGAAAATTTCGAATTGTGGTTGTAATCGTTCTGCACATTCATCAATGTGTTGACTGAGGTATATTTGGTCATATTGTGGGGAGGAAATTTGTTGTCTGTGGACCATACATCTCTTTTGAATCAAATTTTCCTATTGAGCCAATATAATTTCGATGGCAGCCTGAGCATCTGATTACGTAAATGAGGTTTGGGAGGCGCAAGTGAAGTTAGATTTTACTTTGAATATTTGTCCTTGTCTGAAATGGAATTCTGATCCTTCCAACAGATTGGGACATGTTCTGCAATTAGGGCAACCACACTTTATGTCTCTTGTGCCTGTTGTTCTAGAGAATAATTTAGCATTATTTTTTTTTTTTTATTTTATCTTATCTAGTTTCAGCTCACGAGCTGTGGCCATGCTGGGGCACCGCCATTTGGTGTTGCTACATGATTTTACTTCACGAATGCTTTTTAGCAATTACCATTTGGTGCATAAGAGACTTCAATGCAGCTGCCCTCATCTGCACCTCCTGTCGTGAAGTTGGTTACACTGGGACACCTGACAGGAAGAGATCCAGTTGTATTTTAAAGACATCTGCATCCACCCCATGCAGGTCTCTCAGGTTCTTTGGGGGGATATTGAAGAGCTGTGGGCCTTTGAAGCCCAGGCTATCACAGTATCTTGTCCTACATCTTGATGGCAAATTTGGAGTCCTTGGCACTATGCAGTGGCACCCAGTTCTAGTATTTGTGTAACTCTCGATGCCAAAGTTTGGGACAAGTCCTTCTAGGATCTTCCAGATGTATATTATGGCATATCTTTCTCGTCTACGCTCTAAGGAATAGAGTCTTAATCTCTTGAGTCTTTCCCAGTAGCTTATATGCTGCACAGAGGTTATCTTCTTCATATAGCTTCGTTGGATCGCCTCAAGTTCTGTGATTAACTTGACACTGGATGGTGACCAAAGCTGAGAGCAATAGTCAAAGTGGCTTAGGGCAAGTGTCCTCCAGAGGACCATCATGATTTCCTGGTCTCTTGTTCTAAAGGTTCTAAGAATCCATCCGGTCAGCCGCCTATATTTCATTGCCAATTTAGCAACATGCACATGAAAGGTTGCATCATCACTCATGTAAATACCCAGGTCTCGCACTGTTTGTGCCTCTGGGATTGCAATCCCTCCAGATCCAGTGTATTTATTGGGTATTGCATTTAGTTTTGCATGCTGATAGCATAAAGCTTGAAACTTTTCAGCATTGAACTGCATGCTATTCTTTTCAGCCCACTTGCATATTTTGTCCAGGTCACATTCCAGGTGAATAGTGTCTTCAGGGTTCTGTATTGCCTGTGAAACTTTTGTATCATCTGCATAACTTGTGATTGTGGCTCTCTGCGTGGCTGAGGGCATGTCTGAGAGGGCCATTATGAACAGTAGTGGTCCCAAAACAGTGCCTTGCGGAACACCGCTCACTATTTGCGTGTTAATGGAAGTGGCCCCATTGGCTACTACCACCTGACTTCTATCCTTCAGAAAGTCATGAAGCCATTCTCCCAATTTTCCAACTATGCCAAGATCACGTAGTTTGTGACATATCATTCCATGATCGACTTTATCAAAGGCCTTTGCAAAGTCGAGATATATCACTTCCACATTTGAGTGGTTGAGCAGTCGTTTCAGCACCCAGTCATAGTGTTGTAGGAGCTGAGTTAGGCAGCTTCTTCCTGGTCGGAAACCATGTTGGGTGTCAGGCAGCAAGTCATTTTCTTCAAGGAAGGTGATTAGTTTCCTTCTGACTATTCGTTCCATGACCTTGCTGATGTGTGAGGTCAGAGAGATAGGTCTGTAGTTCTTGGCCTCCGCTCTACTACCTCCTTTATGAATAGGGCATATTTTACCTTCCTTCAGTTTTCTTGGAAGTTTACCAGTTGCAAGGAAGCTCTGAAAGAGGAACTGCAGTGGTCTTGCTAGGACTCTCTTACATACTTTTAGAAGGATTGCTGGGAATCCATCGGGGCCAGTAGCTGAGTTTGTTTTCATTTCATCTATAGCTTTTATTACATCGTCTTCCTTTATATTGATGTAATCAATCATCCCTGCCTCTGATTTTATATCTGCAGTGGTAAAGAAGTCAGTTGGATTGCTGACTTGAAAATGCCCTAGGGGTGGAGTGAAAATACTCTTGAATTGCTCATTTAGTATTTCCCTTATCCTCATTGGATTTCCTGTGAGTGTGCCATCCTTTTCAAGGAGTGGCCCTATCCTACAGTGCACCGTAGCTGTTTCTTTGGCATACCTGTAGAAAGCTCTGGGGTTAGATTTTATGTTGTCTGCAGCCCAGGCTTCTTTGTCTGCTCTTTCTTTTTCATGGGAGAGTTGCAGACATTTTTCAATTTCCACAGTTTTATTTTCAGGCGGAACTTTTCACTGCTTTCAATTTGTTTAGGCGATTTGAAACTTTTGTACGCAGTCTCATTAGAATTTTCCTCTCTCTGGGGATTTTGTTCTTGTGTACAGTGGCCTTTCTCTCTGGGACACATTTGTAGCATATGGCTTGCATTACAGACATGAATTGTTGAAGTTTCACGTCGATGTCTGGCGAGGAGAGACATTCAGGCCAGTTTTGTTTGAGGATCTCTTTCTCAATTTGTTTCCAGTTTGCCTTATGGAAGTTCAAGCTGGAAAGATTCTGAGTTTCTTGTAGACTGCATGTCCATAGTTTCCTTTGGCCCGTACATGGTCAGCTCTACCATGTTGTGATCCGAGAGTAGTGTCGGTGTCACTTTCACATTATGGATGAGATCCAGTATGTTACCTGCACTGGTTGGTTGGAGTATTATTTGCTCCATGTACAGAGTGTTGATGAGGTTCAGGAGGGATCTTGCCTGTCCTTGTTCGCATCGTGTCATTCCTGGGAGAGAAAGGCCCTCGGGCCATCAGACATTGGGCAGATTGAAGTCTCCCATAAGAAGTACACTTATGTGTTGTTCTAATGTGACTAGAACTTCTATTTTTATAAGGCAGTCTTCAAACTTGCCTACATGGCTTGGAGCATCTGGAGGGCAATATGTAGCACATATAACTATACCAAGTTGCCTTATATGTACAATTAATGTGTCACACACCGAATTTGAGTATGACAAAAGGACCTAGGATGTGAGGTCCTCGCGGATGTACATAGCAACTCCTCCGTGACTCCTTTCTTTTCTGTCGGTCCGTAGTACAACATACTGTGGTATGTGTAACTCCGCATCTGCTATGTCCGGTTTCAGGTGTGTTTCCGTAAGTGCTATTCATAAGGCTTGATTGCATGCAACAAGGTCTCTCAAGAAAGGGATTTTTGTCCTGTTACTGAGTGTTAGCAGTCCTCTGATGTTCAGTAGGAGCATCGAGGTGATGTGTGTGCTGTTGCTGGTGGTGTCCAGCTTGGGTCAATTTGCTGTGGCGGTCTTGTGTATTGAGGATAGTCCCATCTGTGAGTTTAATGGAGCCAGGTTAGCTGCTGTACAATCTTTTGTGCCATGCACAAAAAGATTCTTGTTCAGCAGCTGCCCTTTCAATAACGTTGGTGGTTTGTAGCATGCACTACATCTGCGTACCTCCGTTTTGGGGCAGGTGGTGCGTGGTCCATTCCTTTTCCTTTTGGTAGTTGGTTTCTGCCCTGTTTCATGTTTATGTGGCAGGGTCTTTGGTGTGCAAAACGGCAGCCTGCACCTTCCTCTCCATGCCAGCAGACACCTTTCAGGTAGAATTTACACATTCGTGTGCGCTGTCTCTTTCTATCCTTTTTGGTATATGGATAGTCAGGTTTGCTTCTATCCTTGGCTGTTTCATCTTCATTGGTGAGAATTTTCTTCAATGTCTTAGGCTGTTTGCTGCTCTTAATGATTTTATGGTTACATAGAATCTCTTTAAGTTTGTGGTCCCTATGGAGTATTGGAAGACTAGACGTTGACATTAAATGTTTCTTTGTTTCTGGAGATGTATATGGAGATATAAGGTAGTGCTTTGAGGGTAGATGTGTTGTTGTATTTGGCTTTTCTTAATGTTTTAATATTAATTGATTTTGTACATTTAATTCCTTCATTTATGAGTTGAATTGGGTAGTGCCTGTCCTGGAGTACATTCTTAAGCTCTTGCAATCTTAGTTCTCTGGCATTTTTTTTTTTCTGAATACTATAGTGCAAATCCTTCTTGCAAGGCTGAAGTAATATTTGTTTTGAAATATCTCGGGTTACATGAGCTAGATAACAGATATTATTTAGTGTCTGTGGTCTTGTAAAAAATGTCTGTTTCTATTTTTTTGTTTATTTTTTATGTCTAGGAATGGGAGTTCCTCATGGTTGTGTTTCATTGTGAATTGTATGTTGGTGTTAATTGTAAATTGGTGTGCCGTCTCATAAGAATTTTCCTCTCTCTGGGGATTTTGTTCTTGTGTACAGTGGCCTTTCTCTCTGGGACATATTTGTAGCATATGGCTTGCATTACAGACATGAATTGTTGAAGTTTCATGTCGATGTCTGGCAAGGAGAGACATTTAGGCCAGTTTTGTTTGAGGATCTCTTTCTCAATTTGTTTCCAGTTTGCCTTAAGGAAGTTCAAATTGGAAAGATTCTGAGAGTTTCTTATAGGCTGCATGTCTATAGTTTCCTTTGGTCCGTACATGGTCAGCTCTACCATGTTGTGATCCAAGAGTAGCGTCGGTGTCACTTTCACATGAGATCCATATTATTTGTGAAGCAGAGATCCAGTATGTTACCTGCCCTGGTTGGTTGGAGTACAAACATTATGAAGACATATGGGTCTTATAACTGCCTGCAGTACCTATTGATGTTCCCCTATGGAGAAGATGGTTATCACCATGAGCTTTACCAAGTTAACTCGGCAACTGATATGCCGACCAACAAAAAGATATCTTGCAGATAATTCTATGCATATCGTCTTATGAAAGAGAGAAGGAGAACTCAACCATCTTCTGCAGTTCAAGATGCTAACAAGCCAGTTCATTGTGGACATGTATGCAAAAAATGCAAACTGAACACTTGCTTTTTATTTGACTGAGTCAAAAGCAATTGAGGTCCAAGGGATACCACAATATCCAAGATGCTCTGAATAAAGATGGCGATGGACACAATGTTGGTAAATGTGTCATCTTACCTTTGACTTTTGTAGGTTCACAAATTCGGTGCACCTGATCTTTTCATCACCTTTACCTGCAACTCCAAGTAGCCCGAAATTCAAGACTACCTCTTTGAAGGTCAGAACAGTAGTGAAAGACATGACCTGATCACAAGAGTGTTCAACCTGAGACAGAAAAAGGTGTTGTGGCTGCTGAAGGACAGAAAAATATTCTGAGGACTCAATGCTTGGATGTACATCATCGAGTGGCAAAAAAGGGGGTTTACCTCATTCTCATACCTAGATTTGGTGCAAAGAAAAAATCCACTCTAACTCTGTGGATTGAATAATCAGCACTGAACTCCCAAAACCCCAAGCAAGATAGTGATTTGTACAGCATTGTCAAGAGGCACATGATGCATGGGCCCTAACAGTGCTTCACCTTGCATGAAGGACGGTATGTGCACCAAGAGGTACCCGAGGGTATTTGTCCCAGAAACGCACACAGGACGTGACAGATATCTACTCTACAGGTGATGCAGCCCTGAGAACAGTGGATTTATGGCAATAATACCACTAAAGCAGAAAAACGAGCAAACAAACAAAACTGAAACAATACAGTTTGAGTGGACAACCGATGGATTGTTCCCAACAATCCCTTGCTATCAAAAATATTCGGAGCCGATGTGAACAATAAGGCATGCAATTCTGTTAAAAGCATCAAGTACATATGCATGTACATCAAGAAAGGGTCCAATATGGCAGCTGCTGAACTAAAAAAGGAGGGTCGAGAAGGGGATGAAATTAGAGGATATCAACTTGGCAGATATGTTTCTGCTAATGAGGCTATGTGGCATTTGAATGGATTCAACATCCACGAGTGGTATCCACCAGTTATGGATCTAGATGTTCATCTTGAAAATGGTCAACATATCTGTTTCACTGAGGACAATGCCCAAGAACAGGCCAACTGTTCACAGTCAAAAAAACTCACAGCTTTCTTCAAACTGTGTGCAGAAGACAACTTTGCCAGATCACTGCTGTATGCTGATGCTCCTACCTATTACACCTGATCATCAAACAAAACCTGGCAAAAAGGTTTTGTTTGATGATATTTCACTCTTGATGCAGTGGCTGGAAGATGAGTGAGGCAGAGTCCAATGCCTTTGTGACTGTTAGAATATTGCCCTTATTGCTAAGTGTTTTTCCTGGAAGCATGTTTTAATAAACATCGATAAAGTAAACTATGTTTTTTCCCTTAATTTGTAAATGCTAGCTTGTAAACTCTATCCTTACCATTAATCTAGCTTCTTAAACACATCTGGCCAACCTATGGCAACATGGAGAACAGATATTAAATGATGACGACAATGATAATCTGTTAAGTTTCATTTGAATGTATACAAGTGTTTTACTCTGTTCTCCATGGCCATTGGTGACACTCTAAACCACAGCATGTTATGGTTAGGATTTTATACTAGGTGTTTAAGATGTTTCCTGGTTTTGGAGTGATTTCTTTAAGGTTCAAATTCCATCCTGCACACCAACATATAGTATTAATAGTTTTAATTCCATTTTTTGATTAATACATTACCTACACCCACATTGTTTAACCCACTCTTCCTTCTCCTTTTATACATTCTTAGTACTGGCTAAAAACACCTCAATCAAAAAATTTTCCTTCTCAGATCCAAGATCAGTCCTAAAAAATTAGTTTCCTCCTACCTCCACAAGTATTTTGTTCACTTTGGATTAACATCAGCATTTAGTCTAAATGTAAAGATCCATATCTGTCCAATCTTAAATTAATGCACCTTCTCCTGTTAAAAAATTGATTTTTAAAATATTTAATGTTTTCACATCTAAAAATAATATTTAAAAGAGAATAATTTCCTTTATCTTTCTTTACAGATTGGATGGTAAAGGACAATTTTGTGATACAATGAAACAATTATGGGATGGAGATTTTCATAAGCAAACAGCAACAGGTTTACGGTTTAAACTAAACATGAATTAAGAAAGAGCAAACCAACAAATACTAGAAAGCAAAGCATTGATAAACAATTATGTAACAATACTATGCTCATTTTTTTATTGCTATGCATTGAGTTGAAAGTTGAAATGTATTAAAATTATTTCCTTATATTTTAAATATTGAACTGTCTAAGTTATGAAATAAAAATAATTACTTCGAAAAGTAAAACAATGTCATGAAATAATCTGATTAGACTATTGTTACAAGAAAAAGAATCCTTACTAAATAAAGTATAAAAATCTAAATATAGGGTAACTTGTGCCTTAAATATATATATATATATTAGTAAACATATATATGTGTTCCACACCCAATGTCTCAGTTTTTCGACTTAATATTGTGATAATAAACATACACAAATTAATACCTAGATGCAAATATACATAGTCAATAGTACATTATATTACTTCATAATAGTTTCTAAAGTGTCATTAAAGTTAGTATATATATATATTATATATATACATATATTCTGTGCATTTTTGTTCTTTTTATGTTTTTCACTCCAGTTCAACATGTGAAAAAAACACTTTTTCATCAAAGCTTTCCACTATATATATATATATATATATATATATATATATATATGGGGTAGAAAGGGCTCCTTAGCCGTAGTGAAGGCAATCTATCTAGGGAGATAACCTTGCAATAAATCACTGGGTCCGTAGCTTAGAAATACTGGTTGACGTCCAGCGGGAACAGCTTTGTTTCATGGAGGAGGAAAGATCTTCTTTAGTACTTGGTTGTACAATGCTTTCCAATGTGTGTAGTAGTGGCGCGCGCACACATTATTAGCCATTTGAAAAGACTATGGAATTTAGTCTCGACCACGGTCGAACAATGATGATGATGATCTTGTCTACAGATTTCACACCTGGCATGGCACTGCCATGGCATGAAACAAATGAATTTTGATTCATATAAATCAATATATTAAAAAGATATGTCTGCCAATAATTAACTCAGTTATTTTCATTCACAGCTGCTTTACATATTTCAGCCCAGTTGGTACACTCAGGCAGTGTACTAACTGGGTTGAAAAGGGCAACCATCTCATCACATATTTCATCACCTTTACAAAATCAAGAAAAAATGGCTAACCTAGCTGATGATGTAATGTCTATACTTTCATCAGTACAAATTGAAAAAAAAACTTATATGAAGACAAATTGTCAATTGTTCAGAAGTATTATTCTCCATCTTAAATATTCTATCCTTAACTGTTTTCCTATTCACAGACAATTTTTTAATGCATTGAATAATCTTTTCCTTTTCAAAAATTTGTCAAACAGGAAAGGTGCACACTCTAGCCAAGCTTCTTTAATATACTCCCCATCACTGAGTGGCTTTCCATGTTGGGAAATAACTTTTGAAACCTCAAAACTAGCAACAACTAAGTTGGAACTGGACTTGCCTGAGATAAAGCTTATAAAAGTATCAAGCCTGTTTTTTTGTTTTACTGAGTTCATGAGAAATTCTCTTTGTTCCTCTTATGAACACTTTCAAAATGCCTTTTTACAGAAGTTCTACAAACAACAGTTTTGGAACAGAAGATACATAATGCTTTATTGTCTCTCTTAATCATACCACATTTTTCAGTCCAGTATTCTTGAAATTCTCTAATAACCTCTTCAGATGAATGACATTGCTTCTTAGCTGGTGGTCCTGACATTCTGCACAATGTATAAAGGGCAGAAAAAAAAAAAAAATACACGAGATAATGATATATGTGAAAAATGAGAAAAAAGGAAAGTAAAATGTCATTAAGTGATTAATAAGTTTGATTAAACCACTTTACTTTTTATTAGTTTTTTAATTAAAGAAAATAGAAAAAAAGTAGTTTACTATCCCCACAAAATGGTAGGAACAGCACGGCGCAAAGATCAGTAAAGAAAAGACAAAGCCTGTAACAAATCGCGAAATTTTATGGCCCCAAATAATTAGACGCTTACAGTAACTTATTTCAAGAAGCAATGACATGTGCAATAGTTCAAGCTCGAGCTAACAGTCTGGTGTATGCATAATCTTGTATGTATGCAATACATGTACTCTATATGCATAATGTACACAACAACTACAACGAAAACATTACCACAGTCAACTAACTATCCTGACTTGCATGAGAGCTGAATTTAGTAGCATTGACCCACAGTCCTCTAAATGCAATTTAGTCACTCGAACTTAGACAGACATCAAATGATCTGCTTAACAAAAATTACAATACAGTACTGGCTTATTTATCGGAAATTATCAGAAGAAATACCTAGCCAAAGATAAAACTCTGTACCTGGATTTCGTTGACTTGGAGAGAGCCT
Source organism: Octopus sinensis (assembly GCF_006345805.1). NCBI lineage: Eukaryota > Metazoa > Mollusca > Cephalopoda > Octopoda > Octopodidae > Octopus > Octopus sinensis. The sequence goes on along the minus strand of NW_021836635.1, from coordinate 13,157 downwards.
TTGGCAGGGTCTCCTGATCCATTATCTGGTGGTCAATGAGGAAACAAGGGATTGATGAATGGTTAATGAGAGCTGTGCGTGCCATGTATAGGGACGCTGTTAGTGGGGTGAGGGTTGGCAATGAGTACAGTGAAGAATTCCGGGTGGAGGTTGGGGTCCACCAAGGCTCAGTCCTCAGCCCCCTCCTATTTATCATAGTCCTCCAGGCAATAACGGAGGAATTCAAGACAGGATGCCCCTGGGAGCTCCTCTATGCTGATGACCTTTCTCTAATTGCTGAATCACTGTCAGAACTTGAGGTGAAGTTTCAGGCGTGGAAGCAAGGATTAGAATCGAAGGGCCTTAGAGTCAATCTATCTAAACCAAAGTCCTAATAAGTAGGAAGGTAGACAAATCTCAAACGCCTTCAGGTAGATGGCCCTGCTCGATCTGTAGAAAAAGCGTAGGTAGGAACTCTATAAGATGCACCAGGTGTGGGCTGTGGACACGTGGGGAGTGCAGCAATGTCAAAGGAAGGCTAACTAGGAAGATAGTTTTTGTATGTGGCAGATGCTCTGGTTCAATAAAGACTGAAAATGCTCTGAGACCATCTTCTGCCACATTCCAGGGAAAAAACTTAAAATAGTTGATAGTTTCCATTACCTAGGTGACCAAGTCAGTAGCGGGGGTGGGTGTGCCGAAAGTGTAACTGCTAGAGTAAGAATAACCTGGGCAAAGTTCAGAGAGCTCTTACCTCTGCTGGTGACAAAAGGCCTCTCGCTCAGAGTAAAAGGCAGACTGTATGATGCATGTGTGCGAACAGCCATGATACATGGTAGTGAAACATGGGCCGTGACTGCTGAGGATATGCATAAGCTCACAAGAAATGAAGCCAGTATGCTCCGATGGATGTGTAATGTCAGTGTTCATACTCAACAGAGTGTAAGTACCTTGAGAGAAAAGTTGGACCTAAGAAGCATCAGTTGTGGTGTGTAAGAGAGACGTTTGCGCTGGTATGGTCATGTAGCGAAAATGGATGAAGATAGTTGTGTGAAAAAGTGCCACACCCTAGCGGTTGAGAGAACCTGAGGAAGAGGTAGACCCAGGAAAACCTGGGATGAGGTGGTGAAGCACGACCTTCGAAGTTTAGGTCTCACCGAGGAAATGACTAGAGACCGAGACCTATGGAAGTATGCTGTGCGTGAGAAGACCCGGCAGGATAAGTGAGACCATAACCCATGGCCTCTATGGTTGAGAGAACCTGAGGAAGAGGTAGACCCAGGAAAACCTGGGATGAGGTGGTGAAGCACGACCTTCGAAGTTTAGGTCTCACCGAGGAAATGACTAGAGACCGAGACCTATGGAAGTATGCTGTGCGTGAGAAGACCTGGCAGGACAAGTGAGACCATAACCCATGGCCTTTACCTGGGACGTAGCCAGTCCACTTATGCATACCTTTCCTTCTTGGGACACATAACTCTACTTGTGAAGACCTGTTGAGGCAAGTGAAAATCAAATCAAATCAAACCAAAATCGATGAACATCAATGGAATTTGTATTTTTGTGGTACCAGTGCCGGTGGCACATAAGAAAACCATCCGAACGTGGCCGTAGCCAGTACCGCATCGACTGGCCTCCGTGCTGTGGGCAGGTAACAACCACCATCCAATCGTGGCCGTGCCAGCCTCGCCTGGCCTCCGTGTTGGTGGCACGTAAAAAACACCATCCGAGCATGGCCGTTCGCCAGCCTCGTCTGGCACATCTGTTGGTGGCACAAAAAACATCATCCGAGCGTGGCCGTTCGCCAGCCTCGTCCGGCACCTGTGTCGGTGGCACATAAAAAGCACCCACTACACTCACGGAGTGGTTGGCGTTAGGAAGGGCATCCAGCTGTAGAAACACTGCCAGATCTGACTGGCCTGGTGCAGCTTTCGGGCTTCCCAGACCTCAGTTGAACCGTCCAACCCATGCTAGCATGGAAAGCGGACGTTAAACGATGATGATGATGATGATTTTGCCATAAAGTTTTAGTTATAACTTGCCTTATATCTGTCACTCAATCAATTATCAGAAAACTAGAAATTCAAATTTTGTTATAGCTATTATGTACTCCCATTGAGTAACTTTGGCAGCATTTGATATTTATCTTAACTATATTATTCTCTGTTGGTAAATGTACATCATCATTAGATAGATGATTCAAAACTCTTCTCTTCAGAACTCTCTGCTAATTAGAAAAAAGAAAAATGCAAATATCTTTTTTAACTCTTTTTGAATTTCAAGTTAATATTATTTGAGTTTTCAAGTTTCTTAAAATGTGAAGTGTAATGACATGGAAGGTGCTGGTGACAATTAATGGTACCAGTAACAAATGAAATTTAAAAATAAAATGCATTGTTAAAGAACAGCAATTTACATCCACCTTCATGGAAGGCATTTATATGATCTGGTCCAGATACACAAAGTGGTGTAACAATGAAATATTCACAACGCATCAGCAATACTTGTATTTGTGTAGTTGAATAGCGAAAGAGTGAAATTTACATGTTTAGTATTTAGATTTCTTCATGAATCTCATTATATGAATATCAGAGCTGTGATAGCAATCATCTTGATGGCTTCTGGGAATTTCTTCAACATTAAAGTTTGCTTCCATCAACTGAAAAACAAAAATCAGAAATGAAAGAATTCTTCTTTTCCTCAAAACCTTTTTAATGTTAAACACCAAATAAATTATTGTCAGAGATCTACATTTCTGTCTGTCTCAGCTTAGTATTGTTATACTGCTTCATTACCAAAGAACTCAACATATTTCAGTCTCATATGTATACATAACATGGATATTATTAATACATGCTGAATATTATTAGATCAAATTTTACAGGATGAACTGTCAAAAGTTTAAATTGTAATACTCTGTGCTTATAAAAACAAAACATGTCATTCACAATGAGACATAAGATACCCACTGAGACTTTTCATGCTGGACCCAGCAACACAATCAAAGTATGACAATTAGCAGGAGAGGAGGTTGCACCAACACTGGACTACTACTCAACTGAGTAGACTGGAACACTGTGAAATGAAGTGCCTTGCTCAAGGAGGCAATGTGCCACTTAATCTGGGAATCAAACCCCAAATTTTAAGATTGTAAGCCTAACACCTTTACCATTAAGCCATTACCTTTATAAAAGTATGAAGCACACTACATATAAGATTGGACAGTATAATAGCAAACATTGAATATACATACTCAGTACACAGCAGGATGATTTAACGTGAATTTTTAGAAAACAAATTTCCTTATAATAACTAACTTACCTTAAAGAAGTCACGCTGAAGTTCGGGATATTTTCCCGTTGTTCTTTCTTCATAACTACACAACACAACAGTTTTCGGCTCACTCAGGCGGGTAATGGTATTAACAAGAGGTTTTACAGACTGGAATTAATCAAGGGTAATATAAGGAAGTTAGTAAAAAAGGAAAAGTTGTAATGGTATAAATACTTCTAAAATCCTAACTGTTTAAATACAATTTTCTTTTCACTTTTTAAACAATAAATCTATATACTTGTTTTAATTTAACAACTTTAGTGTCACATCTGCTATGATCTAATGGCTATACTACTGCATTAATAACATTCTTTCCATCCAGCTGGATTAACTAACAATAATACAAGAATAATAGGGAAAGTTAATAAAAGAAACTAGCAGATATTAGAAGATAAGGGAATTGATTGATTATATACAAGAAGAGAATACATACATTGACCAAACTGATCTTAGATACCAATTACTCTGGATAAGTAATGATATTGGAACTAATCCTGTGTATCGATTGATAGATGACTGACTGAAATTATATTCTTCTGAAATAATCATTAAAATGATGAAGGCATTCATTTGCATAAGGAGGACATTAATTTCTTAACTAACGAGAATGTGCATATCATCATCATCATTTCATGTCCATCTTCCATGCATGCATGGATAGGACAGTTGAAAAGAGCTAGCCAGGTAGAAAACTACCCTAAGCTACTGTGTCTGTTTTGGCATGTTTTTTACAGCTGGGTGCCCTTCCTAACACCAACTACACTGTAGAATGGACTCAGTGCTTTTTACGTGGCACTAGCAGAAGTGAGGTTAGTTTGGGAATGATTTTTACAGCTGGATGCCCTTCCAAATGCCAAACACTTTACAGTGTGAACTGGATGTTTTTTTTACATGGCACCAGCACTAGCAGGATCACCAAGTAACTCGCAAGACAAGGAATTATGAGAGGGGGAGTGGAATTTGAGGAGGGGTACTTGTGCCAGAAGATGAAAGGTTAAAGTGTGAAAGAGAGACAGAAACAGGTGTCTTACTATAATGGAGGTGATCTGGTATAAGATGATAAAAGGTTAGAGTGTGACAGAGAAATAAAGAGACATCTTACTATAGAGGAGGTACATGGTTACCCAGTGCGAGATAGAAAGAGAAGAAGGAGAGAAAGAGAGATACAAGAAAACGGACAGAAATAGGTGTGCTGATGTAAAGGAGATACTTGGTTACCTAGTCAGAGGGAAAGCAAGAGGAGAGAAAGAATGAGGCCAGAAATAGGTGTGCTGTTGTAGGGGAGATACTTGGCTACCCAGCCAGAGGGAAGAGCAAGGGAAAGAGAGAAATAGAATAAGAAACAGCAAAAGTGTAAGAGAGAACAGAAAAGAGAGGAAGTACAAGGTATACTCACAACTAACTAGGATCAGAGCATGGATGAGATGGTAGAGTAAGGAAGAGAGAGGTACAACGGTCGTAATATATGCAGTCAGGTATTGTCAAGAAGGTGCAAGTAGGATTGCAGTGACTGGTGAAGACCTGAGTAGAAAAATGGGATGGTGTTGGGAGAAAGCAGCGATACAGTGAGCAGGGCAGGAAAGGGGATTGGAAGACAATCATAGTTTATGAAGAGGAAATGTGAGGAAGAGAAAGATGCAGTTTAGAAGAGATGTAGTTCGGTTTCTTGGGGTGGGGTGTGTGAAAAGTTTGTTGTTACATGTGGGTGGGACACAACACTTCTAGCTCTCAGTTTTACTGACATGGGCAGGTCTTCTCTAGAACCGCATATCAGCAAACATTTTCGTCCATAGTCATTTCCTCCGTGAGTCCCAACTTCCTAAGATCAGTCCTCATCACCTCATCCCATGTCTTCCTGGGTCTCCCACTTCCACAGGTACCATCCAGTTTCAGTAACAGACACTTCTGTATACAGCTGCCTTTACTCAAATGCATCACATGTCCAAACCAACGCATTCCCCTCTCTTATATGCCACATTTAATCCCTCTTATGTATAACTTTTTCTCTCAATACAGTTGTGCTTTGTTGGTCATGCACACTGATGTTGAAAATATAACAGATCATACTATCTTCATTCCTCTCCAGTCTACGCATGCTCTCTGCAGTCAGAGCCCATGTCTCACTACCATATAATATAGCCATTCTCACACAAGCATCATATATTCTACCTTTCACTCTGTGAGAGAGTTCTTTTGTTGCCAACAGAGGTGGTAGCTCTCTGAACTTCCTCCATCGTATTCTTTCAGAGCATCTACCAGCATTACTAATTAGGTCACCTAAATAGCAGAAACTATCTACTACCTCAAGAGAACCTCCTGGGCATTTGAGAGAGTCCAAGTCCCTTGTGCTCTTAGTGTTTACTGTCCCTGCACATCTGCCACACACAAATGCAACCTTGTCTGTTAACCTACCTGCAATTCCACTGCATCTCTTAAGCATCCATAGCTTACACTTAGTGCAACAAATGGAATTACATCCCACTCCTTTCCTACATATTGAGCAGGGCCATTTACCTGACAGAAAGAGAGTCTTACTTGCTTTCTTGCTAACAACAACTTCAGCTATTCTCTGGTATCAGTTATCGGAGAAGTAGTTTATTTTCTTTTGTACTTGAATAGCAATACAGATGATACAAAGCCTCCTTCACAAAGGCATCCAGTTAGGAGACCATAAGAAATTGATTATGCACATGTCAATAAAGATCTTGATGCCACAGACTCTCTACATATCCCTCTTGTTAACTCTCATCTTCTTATACCTCACAATAACTTTCTTTCTTCTCTTGCTGCTCAATGCTAGTTTCTTATTTGTTTTTTAATGTATGATTTAAGTTAGAGGAGAAAAACTGTCAACCATGACCCTTTTTCAGAGCCTCAAGAGTGGTAGAAAAAAAAAAAAAAAGTTATACTAAGACCAGAGATTTGGCACCAATATCTTCAACAGAGTGGAGTCCACTAAAGTCACTCACTGGTCAAATAGAAATGTTAAGCCAGGCAATGTCAAACCATCCAAAATCAAGAACAGTGGCCATCCAACAGGTTTCTTCAGTTTCTTTCTATTTAAGTTCACCTACAGAGCTTTAGCCAACCCAAAGCTATAGCAGAGCCCAAGGTACTCCACAGTGAGATTGAACCAAAAATTCTGTAGTTGTGAAGCAAACTTCTTAACCACACAACTATGCCTAAATGCAAGGTATCACTAATATCTATACCTCTTTTTTCTGTAGGTAAACTCATAAAACCTATCAAGTTCAATGTGTCTGTCACAAACTTGATGATGGAAAGCTAAAGATAGGATTGCTGAAACAAAGTATAGAACAGAGAGTTCATTACTCTTCCATCTAGTTCTTCAGAGCATAGAATAATATGGAAAAGAAGTATGGTTGTAGACCCATCACCAGACTTTGGTGCCTGGGGATGCTTTAGAATATTCTGGGTAGCCACTAATTTGTAATAATGCTAAAGTGGAGTTTCCAAATAAATGTGAGGGTGCACCATTGAATACGGAGGAAGCAATGCCGTCCAGTGGGGCCATGTATTGTTGACCAACCAACAGATGGCTGTTACAGATCATAAAATCTAGCACTTAGTTTTAAAGTGAAAAGTTCCAGTTTGAGTCTTGAATAGTGAGCTGAGTGAGAAATCTGTATGCTGATGTGTTCCTTGCTTCTAAGTGAATAGTTTGCAGTAAAATTGATGCCTTTCTTCAAGTTGTACTAAAGCATTTTGTAGATAACCATGATCTGATCTCTTTTAAATGAATTTGATTTTTCATAGATTTTGGTGGAGAATACATGGACATCTACAAGTAAAGTGGTCAACAGTTTTCATTATTATGAATTTTGAAGATCACTGAAGATGCGATAATGATGATGATACCTGATTGATCCTGCCAATAGTGATATACCTGTTTCAAAGCTTAAGTTTCATTTCAAAGAACATTGCTTCCCCCCACCCCTAAAATGTGGTTGTTTCCCTCTACATGTACACTATTATAGCAAACAAGCAAAGGGAGTTCAGTGAAACAATTTCTCAAGTAAATAGAATCTAATTTACATTTTATATTTATGAACAAATCATAAATATGTAGTCATATTATTTTCAATAGCCAAAATGACCTCTACAAACTGCAGCAACATAATCTGTTTTGCCAAACAGAAAATATAGCAGAAACTTTCATCATAAAATCTACAAATATGAATAAACAATTTAGAAAGAATAATCACTAAACAGTACTTACTTGAGAATAGTATATACAGTCAGAGACAAGGATGTAATCTAATCCTGGACACGAGAAATTAGAGTTCTCCCAGTTAAGAGTTTTGGCTTCAATTTCACCAGTGGTATGTTCCTTATTTACATTAATGTTTTCTTGCATTAGTGGCACGTAACTGTCCAAGTCTGTGATATATACATGAGCCCTGTTTAAGGAAAATATATCTTGGAGATCAAATAGTCTATGACAGGTCATTGCTAAATAGTGAATTTGAAAAACAGTCAAGTTTAAAACAATCCTATATTATTACTTGTAATTCTACATTTCACACTGTTAATCTACTATTCAAATGAATATTTAGGAAACCTTACTGGTTTATTCTTAGAACTTTGAGACAAGAAATAACTTGGTTAAGTGTTTGTGGCATATTAAATGGAAAATAATAAACTTTATTTCTACTGCAAGACCAAAGATGCACGTCTTTACATGATACAAAGGAGTCCTTCAACTTCACTTTTATTAATTTAAAGAGAGGAGTGAATGTCAATCATACAGCAAATGGTTTCTAATTAGACATGAGGCCAGTAATTTTGAGGGTTTAGTCAATTAGACTAGCCCCAGACTGGTACTTTATTTTATTGACCATAAAAGGATGCAAGCAAAGTTGACCTTGAATTCATTAAGAGTCAGAAAAAATACTGCAAGGCATTATACAAGTTCACTGACCATTCACATAAGAAATGAGAAGTGTTATCCAGTATGCCTAACTTGTCAGCTCCAGTTTATTAAGTTATACAAATGATGTATCTGACATTGTTGTTATTGTTTATCTCCCAGTCTCCCTTGATTGAGAAGATATATAATTAAAAGCCTTCTGTCTTTTTTCATTGTTTTCAGACATCATGTATCTAATACATTATCCAATGTATTTTTAGATAACATTTTTAAGATGATGGGGCATAATTTAAGAGAGACTTGACTGATATTTCTAGTAGGTCAAAGGACCACAGAGGCTCCCCTGTTTTGATGTATCTTCGATAAATTATAGTGGTAGCACTTCATTGTGAGACATTCAAGGACATCTTCAATATATTGACTTAGATTCACTATAGCAGTTGCCATTGAAAAAAATAAATCCACAACTGACAATTAAATTCCTACAATTTTAAAGTTCTATAGCAAGGATCAGGTAACAGGGATAAAATTAAAAACTTGAAAAATAATGTATATGACATAAGAGATACTTTTTCAAGTCATGTTTGTTAAATCATGACTTTAAGAGGTATTTTTATTTGCTAGACACTTTGTGCTATGTTTTCTGCATACTTTTGTTGTATATAAAGCAGTATTACCAGTTGTTGATCGGGTAATTACTTTTACTCTTTCTCGGGAGCTACATTCAAAGTGTTATTATATATATAGATGTGTTATTTTATAAGAAAAAAAAAACATGAAAAATTGAAGTAGAAAAAAGATCAATTTTGTACATAAACTACTGTTTGTTTATGATATGACAACAATAAGTGAGTTGTATGCGTTATTTTATATATAAATACAGTAATGGCAATTATATAATACACAAAGCTATAATGAAAGAGAATTGCCTTATGTGCTGCACAGTGGGACTGAACCCAAGGCAACATGTTCAATGAATACTATTTTGTAGACCATCATCATCATCGTTTAACGTCCATTTTCCATGCTAGCATGGGTTGGACAGTTTGACTGGGGTCTGGAAGCCAGGAGGCTACGCCAGGCTCCAGTCTGATCTGGCAGTCTTTCTACACATAGATGCCCTTCCAAACACCAACCACTCCGTGAGTGTAGTGGGTGCTTTTTACGTGCCATCACCACAGGGGCCAGAGGAGGCTGGCAACAGCCATGATCGGTTGGTGCTTTTTACGTGCCACTGGCACGGAAGCCAGTCAAGGTGGCACTGGCATTGGCTACGTTCGGATGGTGCTTTTTATGGGATTTAATTGATACCTTCCACTTCAGTACCTCTTTGGTACTTTATTTTATCAACCCAGAGTGATAAAAGACGAAGTTTGCTTCACCAAGATTTGAACTCAGAACATAAAGAGTCAGAAGAAATACTTCAATGCATTTTCTTCAGAACTTTAAAAACCTGCATAATTATCAATATGTAGATTTAAATAATTTAAATAATGCAATCATGATGCTTCTCACAGTGCTGTGCCAGGAACCTCCGTCTCCCATTTACTTTAATAGATCTTCAGTTTCATATGTTCACGCTACCAATTATATTAATGTAGTTGAGTGGTCTTCATCTTTTATTAGGGTGTAAAAGTTTCTAAAATATAACATCCAATATGACCTGTTGTCCATAAATTTCCCCTGTGCTCATGCCATGAGATATTTTAAGCAGCATGGTGTATGTATCATGTAGGTGATCTTAAAGTTCCTCCTTCATAGTTCAGTTTACAGCTCTATAGAGAACAATGCTCTCAACACATGCCTTGAAGAAGACAAGCCTTATTGACTTCGAAATAGTTCATTGTCAGATATTTTAAAGCTTATTATAGGTTCTTACTGTCAACAATGTGGGACCCAAGGTACTTGAAGTCATTTATTTCTTTGCAGTGTGTGTAAACTGACACTTACTTTCAATAGCAGTCATGTATTCAGTCTTTTTTGCATTGAGAAACTGACTAACCTTGGTTGATACACATTAACAAATCTTGCACATCACACAGTTGATAAGCTGTAAGGGTAAGATCATCACTACAGTAAGGGTCAGACTGATGCACACTCTGCTAATGTCTTGATTGTTTCTTGCTTGAGGTGATGCTGTTGTCTTAGATGGGGTAAAGACTTTACCTAAGGACATAGCCCAAAAAGAAAAAGAGTTTGGGCATTTCCCTGAAGAATATTTACTGCTGTTGAAAACTGTTTCTTTGAACTTGTCTGTGCTCAGTATAAAGTTTGATGATTTTCATACATGAAAGTGATGGCTTTCTGTTGATACAATCAAATTCCTTGGAGAAATCCACAAATACAACTGATACTTTACTCAGAATATTCTGAGTTCTTCAATAATTCTTTTAAGGGCAAATATCTGTAGCAGTGTTAATCTGCTCTTGTGGAAGACCTTTTAGCTCCATTTTATGATGGAATCAATCTAAGGGGAAATTCTTTTAAGCAGCATAGAGTTGTATATTTTGATCAAAACTGAAGTTACAAAAATGACAGAAACTGCAAGTGAGTTCACTGCATTTGCCTGCAGCAGTTGTGAAAAAAGCAAATTTCCACCTCAGCAGAAAATGTAAGAGAACAAGAATTTCTTCAAAGACAGTAAATATTTTACTATCCAACTTGATACTATGGATATAGTATTACATTCTTTACATTTTAAGTTCAAATCCTGTCTAAGATGGTTTTGTCCTTCATTGTTCCTCAGAGCTGATAAAATGAAATGGCAGAATTGTTAGCATCAGGGAAAAATGCCTTGCAGTATTTAGTTACAGCTCTTTACATTCTGAGTTCAAATCTTGCCAGGGTCAATTTTGTCTTTTATCATTCAAGGGATGATAAAATAGAGAACTAGTCAAGTACTAGAGTCAATTTAATCAATTAGCCCTTTTCCCCAAATTTCTGGCCTTATGCTCATGTAGAAACAACCATTCAGCACTGCTGAATCCGAGGCATTTATTTATACTCCTTTACTCTGAGTTCAAATCTCACCAAAGTTGAATTTGCCTTTCACTCTCCTACTATTGATAATAATAATATTAAGGAGTTTAACAAATCGTCTATATTCTCTTATGTGATATAGCAAAAGGGCAGCATTTAGTTATTCAAAATCTCAAAGTTCACTTAGCATTTCATCTTTCCAGAATCGATAAACTATCAGTGAAGAACTGGAGCTGATTAAACTTTATTTCACATTTGTAGCGGCCAGCTGCAGAAACCAAGCCAAATGAGAATAGAACTTGGTGCAGCTCTCCAGCTTTAGTCAAACCGTTCAACCCATACCAACATGGGGTTTTTTCAATGAAATTTTATTAAAAATTTGTGGGGAAAACATTTTCCTAGAGGAAGCGATGAGGACTTTGTAAAATTCACACGATCCAAGTTTTTCCCTCATAACTGTATATATATATATATATATATATAAATATGCGTGTGTATATGTGTGTATATATATGTGTGTGTATATATATATATATATATATATATATGTATATAATATATGTATATATATATATGTGTGTGTGTATATATATATATATATGTCAACAGTTTGTTTTCACTTTACAGACTAATACCCACACGGACTCAACACAGGCCCCTCCTCTTAGTGACTGCGCTCCACCTCCCGCATCAAGCAACTTTTTTTTTCTTATTTCTTCCTTCTTTTTTTCTTTGTCTTTTTTTCATTCCTTTCCTTACGTGCTATTACGTCTTTTATATTATTTATTGTTTTTTTTATTATTTTATTGTTTTTATAAATTATTGTCCTTATACAGAAACACATACACACACATACTTCCAACACACCACACACATACAACATACATGCACATATACGCACACATACTTCCACACATATACACACATGCACACACAAAAATACACACCCCCACACACGTACACAAACGCACAAGAATGCACAGAAACCTAACCATCCCATCCAGCATACACAGACACACAAACCTCTTGGAATCTTGCTCCGATTTGTTTTGGCATTGTGCTCTGGGACGTATTTCTGGCATACGGCTTGCACAGAAGACATGAAACATTCTAGTTTCATGTCAATGTCTGGTGTGGAGAGACATTCCGGCCAGTCCTCTCTGAGGATCTCTTTTTGGATCGATTTCCAATCTGCTTTGTGGAATTTCAGATTGGAGAGATTTCGGGTGCTTCCTTTAGGCTGTATGTCTCTGGTTACTTTCGGCCCAAACATAGACAGCTCTATTATGCTGTGATCCGAAACTGATGTCGGTGTCACTTTCACATCATGAATGATGTCCATATTGTTCGTGAAGCAGAGATCCAGAATGTTATTCGCCCTAGTTGGTTTGAGTACAACTTGCTCCACGAATAAGGCGTTGGTGAGGTTGAGCAGAGACTCCACCTGTACTTGCTTGCAATGATTCATTCCTGAGAGTATGTGACCTTCGGGCCATTTGACGTTGGGGAAGTTGAAATCACCCATAAGAAATATGGTTACGTGGTGTTCCAGATTCATGAGGATTTCTTTAATTCTTGTGAGGCAATCTTCAAACTTGCCTATGTGATTTGGGGCATCCGGTGGGCAATATGTATTGCATATGACTATATTATGTTGTCTTATGTATACAATTAAGGTGTCATACACCGAATTTGAGTATGTCATCAAGACTTGGGGTGTGAGGTCATCTCGGATGTAAACAGCAACTCCACCATGGCTCCTTTCCCTTCTGTCTGTTCGCAGTATGGCATAGTTTGGTATGTGTACTTCAGCGTCCTCTATATCAAGGTTGAGGTGACTTTCCACAAGTGCTATGCATAGGGCTGATTGCATGCAGTAAGAGAAGATCTGAAGGAAAGAAATTTTGTTTCTATTGATGCAACAGGCCCCAATATTTAGTTTAAAATAAAAGTATATATTAATAATAATGGAGGA
>NW_021836634.1:0-23096 GCF_006345805.1 Octopus sinensis | reverse complement strand
AACATTGGAGTTCTGTAATGGAGAGCCATGTGCTAAGCAATGTTGGTCTGATTTGGCTGAGAGTCAGTTCCTGATCTTGAAGACTGCTGACCAAAAGTGCTGCAGCAGGAAGTAGGTGGTCCTTTTCTTTACTCTTTTTTTTTTGACACAGTGTATCTAGGACTACCTTATTAAATGTGACCATCCATTTGTGTTTTTCAAGACTACTTTTTTAACTCTTTCAATGGTTTCAATCATTGTATTGTGGCCAAGCTGGAGTTCCACCTTGAAGTACATTGTATTACAGCATTGCTTGGTAGTGCCATACAATATTAACACTGTACTCCAGCATTGCTTGGTGGCACAAAGTGTAGTATTAATGCACTGCATTCCAGCACTGCTTGGCAGTACTGCACAGTATTAAAGCAGTGTATTCCAGCATTGCTTGGCAGCACAGTGCAGTAGTAATGCAGTATTAATGCAGTGTATTACAGCAATGCTTAGTGGAACAAAGTGCAGTATTAATGCAGTGTATTACAGCAATGCTTAGTGGAACAAAGTGCAGTATTAATGCAGTGTATTCCAGCATTGCTTGATGGCACAAAGTGCAGTAGTTATGCAGAGTATTACAGTATTGCTTGGTGGCACAGAGTGCAGTATTAATGCAGTGTATTCCAGTATTGCTTGGTGGCACAAAGTGCAGTAGTAATGCAGTGTATTCCAGCATTGATTTGTAGCACAAAGTGCAGTAGTAATGCAGTGTATTACAGTATGGCTTGGTGGCACAACACCACTACTTTGTCAGTCATTGCAACAATAACCATGACTACCATGATGATGACCAGGATGACAACCACCACTTCTACTACAACAGCAACAACTAGTGCTACTATCATCAGTCACACAACCACCATCACTACAACCACTACCACAACTACTACTGCCACCACTGTCATCGTCACTACCATAACCACCACTACTACTTCAACCATGACTACTACCACCAACTCTATTACTGATGCTAGTACCACCACCAACATCACCACTACTACAACCACAACCACAACAACCAGTCCCATCACCACAGCCAAAAAGATCACCACTGATACTACTACAGCCAACAACACCATCACCTTCAACGAACAATAACAACAACAACAAACACATTCGCCACAACTACCACCACTACTACAACAAACACCATAAGTACAAAAAGAATAGCAAGTATCATCAATAAACACCACCTCAACCACAATAACCATCACTACCACCACCACCACCACTACCACCACCACCACAATTACCATTACCACCAACACCACTACCACCACCACCACCACCACCACCACCATTACCACCAACACCACTACCACCACCACCATCACTGACAACATCGTCCTCACCACTGCTGCCACCACCGCCCAATCGAGGGTGATCCCTTGCATAAAAGACAATTCTTTTTTTTGTTACCAGCAAATCTTAAGGATTATATGGGAAAACTTTATCTGCTGGCATTTTTTATATTTAATGTGGGGGTGAAAGGGGGTCGGGGTTGGGGGTTGGGTGGGGGGTGAAAGGGGCTTGTTTCTAGGAATGGTGTGTTTGTTTTTATGTCATAATGGTCCACCACCAACACCATTATCTTTGTGTCTGTCTCTCTTTATGCTTGTCAGTATGTAGGTGTGAGTGTCTGTTGTGTTTATACATACATACATACATACATACATATATATATATATGTATATGCATGTGTGTGTTGTGTAAGAGTATGTGTATGTATATATAAACATACACACACATGTATTCATCCAATGATTTTTGTGTGAGTATGTGGTATAATTATACATACTATATAACATACATCTATATATATATATATATATATATATATATATATATATATATATATATACATATGTACATACATATACACACACATACATACATACGTACGTACACATTTTATATACAATAGTGATGCTATACATACAATATATAATGTGTATATGTATTACGTATATAATTTATACATATAAAAATGACTACATATGCTGATGTAAACATATTGTGTAGTTATGTATATCCATACATATACATATACATACTTATCTATACATATAAATGTGTGTGTGTGTGGTGTATATATATATATATACATATATATAATATATATATATTATATATATATATATATATATTTATATATATATGTATATATATATACACATATACACATATATACATATATATATGTATGTATATATATATAGATATACACATACATAAACATACATATACATCTTATGTATATGCACATACATACATCCATACATTTATGACTAATGTATTTGTGAAGGAATTTTTGAATAGACAGACACATCCACACACATATACACAAAACACACACACACACATACACACACATACACGAGCACACACACACACACATGCAAGAATGCAGCTGTCTGTTCCTTTTTTCTTTCCTTTCTCTAACTGCAACGTGTATGCATGCGTCTGCATGCGTTTGTTCCCATCACCTCCATCCGAACTAACGCCACACCTCCAGTAATCTCCTCCAGCCTCCCCACTCCGCCACTCCGCCTACAGCTTGTGTGGGGGCAATGGCGGCGGTGGCGGCAGTGAAGGCGGCATGGGTGGGCATGGCGGTGATGGCGGCGGCGGTGGCGGCGGTCGTGGCGGCGGCGGAGGAGGCAGAGCAGCGTCTGTTGTGTGGAATTATCTGAGATTGTAATATGGAATTATCAGTAGAGACCAGGTTAAGCTCAAAAACAACTCCTCACATACCCACAGCCCCAGTGCCACCATTTTCATTTACTCCCCCATCACCCCCACCACACTTCCCATTCACCCCCCCCCCCCAATACCTCTCCACCACCACTGCCACCACCACCATCTCTCCACTACCACCGTCACCATACAGTCTGGGTAAGTTGGTGTTAGTGATGATGATAGTGTTGGCGACGGTGGTGGTGGTGATGGTGGTGGTGGTGGCTGTGCTAGTGGTGGAAGTGGAGATGATGGTGGGGATTGGGATGGTGGTGGTGGTACTGGTGGTGGAAGTGGTGGTGACGTTGAAGGTGGTTGGTGGTGGTGGTGGCAGGTAGTGGTGGGGTTGTTATGTCTCCAGAATAAGGGGATTCAGATGATGGGGTGACAAGAGCTAATGCAAAAAGTTTAGGGGGAACTGTAGTAGTAGTGGTGGTGGTGGAGGTGGTGGTGGTAGTAGTGTTAGTAGTAGTACACACACATGCACACACACACATACATAGACATATATGCATTTACATACATGTATGTGCATATATATATAATATATATATTTATATATATTATATAATATACATATATATTATACACATCTATATATATATATATATATGTATGTCTACATATATGCCAACTATATAGAAAGTAAACTGTCACTCTGTCGGTTACAATGATGAAGGTTCCAATTGATTGGATCAGTGGAACAGCCTGTTTGTGAGATTAATGTGCAAGTGGCTGAGCACTCCACAGACATGTGGACCCTTAATGTAGTTCTTAGGGAGATTCAGCATGACACAGAATAGGACAAGAATGGCCCTGTGAATTACAAGTGCAGCTCATTTCTGCCAGCTGAGTGGATTTGAGCAATGTGAAATAAAGTGTCTTGCTCAAGGACACAACACGCTACAGAGAATTGAACCCACGACCTTATGATTGTGAGCTGAATACCCTAACCACTAAACCATGCACCTTCATTTATACAGGAGTGGCTGTGTGGTAAGAAGCATGCTTCCCAACCATGTGGTTCTGGGTTCAGTCCCACTTCATGGCACCTTGGGCAAGCCTCTTCTACTATAACTCCAGGCCGACCAAAGCCTTATAAGTGGATTTGATAGATGGAAACTGAAAGAAGCTTGTCATATATATATATATATATATATATATATATGTATGTATGTATTTATGTGTCTGTGTTTGTCCACCCACCATCGCTTGACGCTGATGTTGGTGTGTTTATGTCCTTGTAACTTAGCGATTTGGCAAAAGAGACTGATAAAATAAGTACTAGGATTACAAAGAATAAGTCCTGGGGTCAATTTGTTTGACTAAAGGTGCTGCTCCAGCATGGCCACAGTCAAATGACTAAAACAAGTAAAAAAATAAAACAATATATGTAACTGTCACTTTTATAATTTATGTCTATAGATTTACAATAGAAATTAGAGCCAGCACTGAAGGTTGCAATGATTTGTATATGAATACATCAATGTAAACAATGTGATCAAAGACAGAAAATTTGGTAATGGGTCTTCATCATCATCATTTAACGCCAATTTTTCATGCTGGTATGGGTTGGACAGTTTGACAAGGGCAGGCCAGGCAGAAGACTGCATCAGGCTTCACTGTCTGTTTTGACAAGGGTTGGATGCCCTTCCTAACACCAATCACAATGGGGGTATATACATTATTTCTTCAGTTCTACATCAACTCTATTAACCGGCCATGTACACATTGCTTACCCTAAAGTCCAACCCCTCCACAAAGCGGTGGGGTGGTGTAAACGGGCAGTGTCAGAGCTATGCCATCGGGAACTTCGTTTCCTGGTAGGGCCACCCAAGGCGGATTGGTCTGGCTCTGAGCGGTATTAGGGCTGCAGCCTGGCCAATGAGGTTCTGGTGAAAATTCCAAGAGGCGTCTGATCAGTAACCAGCGGCTTTGAGGTTGTTTTGTCCCTGCGTCTGTGGAGACTCCACGGCAAACAGGGCGTCCCGTCACTCGGGATATGCATGCAGGATGTTGGGGACCGCTTGTAAATTCAATATTCCCACAAAACTTCTTCTATGCGAGAAGAAGCCGGCTTAACCCGCCTTGGGTGAACGCCGTCACAAGTACAAGTAAGTACATTGCTTAAAGTGCCACTAAATTTTGCAATATAACACAACTAGATAGACCAATTTACATATGAAACACTGGCAAATGGTACTAACATTTTTATTGCTGGTAGGGACATCAAATTTCATTTTGCAACCACAATATATTACCAAGTATATTAAACGTTTTTATAAGCCAACACGGTGTCCCACCCGTGTTAGCAGTGCAATTCAATCAGTTTTTAAAGGTATCTCTACAGAAGCAGAGTATTTAGCTACTAGAGGACTTATGGCTTTGAAAAGAATAGTATGGCAGCTAAATGCTCTGTTTCTATGGCAATTCAGTTTGTCAAATGAAGGATCAATTAAATATGTATACTGCAATGTGCAGCACTTGCAGTGCGCCAAGTTATATGAAATGTGTGTAAGCTAAATAAATCATAGATAATAGAGATTTATTCCCTTATGTTTTATCTATCTATCTGTCTATCTATCTACCTATCTATCTATCTATGCCTTTATGGAATTTACATTGTATATATATATATATATATATATATATATATATATATTATATATAAATATCTATATCTATCTATCTATACCTTTATGGAACTTACATTGTAATATATACATATATATATATATAATAATATATATATATATATATATATATATATATATATATAGATATATATATTGTATATATGTATATATATATATATATATATATATATATGTACATATATCTATTAATATATATATATATATATATATATATATCTATATATATTATATATATATATTAATATATATAATATATATATATATAACACACACATATATATATACACACACACATGAGTGAGTGGGCAAACAAAAGAAAACTGCACTGAACACATTCAGTAGGAGTTACATGTATTATTTAAAACAGTTTGATTTGGCTTCCTGTGACATAAGGTTTCATGGGTCCCTAACAGAAACCCATCCATTTCAGGCTTAAATTACCAAATCGAGAAACACTGGAAGTCTAAGATTGCTACCAAGAAATAGGCTGCTATTGGTCAAGGCAGGTCACATGGTGCTGTCAGAGTAAGATCAGTTGCCCAACGACAGCAGTTTCCTGAGAAAAGGAAATGAATGTATTTATGTATTTATGTATGTATTAATATTTGTTTTCATGTCAGAGTACATATAGAAACATTAAACTGAAGTATTATGTATTTAGTCAGGCTAGTGGTGCCACCAATCTCACTAATCCATCCTTCACAATTCCTACTCTCAGAAATACAGACTTGTATCAAACTGAAGGATTCTTTTATCTTCTACTAGTTTCAGTCATTAGAGTACGGCCATGTTGGGGCACTGCTTTGAAGAGTTTTAGTCAAGTAAACTGACCATCGGACTTATGTTTTAAAGCCTGGTGCATATTCTGTAAGTCTCATTTGATGAACTGCTAAGCTACGAGAATGTAAACACACCCACACCAGTTGTGATGGGAGGACAAACACACACAGAAAGACACACACACACACACACACACACACACACATATATATATATGACGAACATCTTTCAGTTTCTGTCAACTAAATCAACTCACAAGGCTTTAGTCGACCCGAGGCTATAGTAGAAGACACTTGCCCAAGATGCCATGCAGTGGGACTGAACCCAGAACCATGTGGTAGGGAAACAGACTTTTAGTAGGGTACTTGTTTATTAAAATTCGACAAGGGAGAAGTTGGTGCCTTCAAGATTTCAGTTTGCTTGCATTCATCAGATTGGATGATGAAGGTAGACAAAACTTTGGCAATGGATTTTGGTAAGGAGAAGTTCTTTCATGTGTGTTAGCATGTATGTGTGTATGAAAGTGCTATATATACATAAATACATACATATACATACATATATATATATATGTGTGTGTATATATATATATATATATATATACACACACACATATATTGTGATTATCAGCGGTGGTGCCCCAGCATGGCCGCGGCCTTCGAGCTAAAACATTTTTAAGGATTTAAGGATATATATACATATATATATATATATGCATAGATACATGGCTGTATATCAATTTCATTCACAGCCTGATATTAATAATAATGATAACGATAATAATAATGATAATAATAATAATCCTATCTACTAAAGGCACAAGGCCTGAAATTTGGTGGAGGGGACTAGTCAATGACATTGACCCCAGTGTTTCACTGGTACTTAATTTATCAACCCCCAAAAGGATGAACGGCAAAGTTGATCTCGGTGGAATTTGAACTCACTACGGAGCAACAGGCATGCTAAGGATCTTGCCAACTCGCCACCTTAATGTTAATAATAAAAAAATAATAATATAATAATAATAATATAATAATAATAATAATAATGTAATGATAATAAAAATAATAATAATAATAATAATAATAATAATATATAATAATGATAATAGTAATAATAATAATAATAATAATATAATAATATGATAATAGTAATAATAATAATAATAATAATAATAATAATAATAATAATAATAATGATAATGATAAAAAAAATAATAATAATAATAATAATAATAATAATAATATAAGAATAATAATAATAATAATAATAAAATAATAATAATAATATAATAATATAATAGTAATAATAATATTAATAATAAGAATAATAATAATAATAATATAATAATAATAATGATAATAGTAATAATAATAATAATAATAATAATAATAATAATAATAATAATAATAATAATAATGATAATAGTAATAATAATATTAATAATAATAATAATAATAATAATAATAATAATAATAATGATAACACTCCTGCAAACATTATTCATTCAGAAAACCAATAAAAGAAAGCAATAAGAAAGAGAAAGAAAGGATTTGTGTGTATGGCGGTGGTGGGTGTAGTGGTGGTGAGGGCGGCTCCGGCCGGGCGGTTGGTGGTAGTGTTGGTGGCGGCTTTGTGGGTGGTGTGGTGGTGAGGAGGATCGGCGGGCGGTGGTGGTGGCGGTGGTGGTGGAGGTGGGGAAGAATGAAGAATGGAAAGGAAGCAAGGGAGAAAAAAATAGAGGAAGTAAAGAGAGTTGTAGAGATTAGATAAAAAAAAAAAGAAAAAAGAATAAGAGAAGAGAAAATTAATTGAAAGAAATATAAATAGAAAGAAATAATACAAAAGAAAGAGGAGAAGCATGGCTGACGAAGGAAAGAAGAAAAATACAAGGAATGAATTAAAAGGAAAGAAGAAAGTCTTTATTTTTATTCCTTTTGTTTTGATTAGGTTTTGGAGATGATGGTGTTGGGGACGATGGTGATGTAACTGGAAGATGGTGGTGGAGATAGTGATGGTGGTGTTGGTGGTGATATAACTGGAAGATGGTGGTGGTGGTAGTGATGGTGAGTTGGTGGTAGTGATGTAAATGGAAGATGGTGGTGGTGGTGGTGGTAGTGATGGTGATGTTGGTGACGATGGTGATGTAACTGGAAGATGGTGGTGGAGATAGTGATGGTGGTGTTGGTGGTGATATAACTGGAAGATGGTGGTGGTGGTAGTGATGGTGAGTTGGTGGTAGTGATGTAAATGGAAGATGGTGGTGGTGGTGGTGGTAGTGATGGTGGTGTTGGTGACGATGGTGATGTAACTGGAAGATGGTGATGGTGGTGGTAGTGATGGTGGTGTTGGTGATGATGGTGATGTAACTGGAAGATGGTGGTGGTGGTGGTGGTGGTGGTAGTGATGGTGGTGATGTAACTGGAAGATGGTGGTGTTGGTGGTAATGATGTAACTGGAAGATGGTGGTGGTGGTGGTGGTAGTGATGATGGTGTTGGTGATGATGGTGATGTAACTGGAAGATGGTGGTGGTGGTGGTAGTAGTGATGGTGGTGGTAGTGATGGTGGTGGTGGTAGTGATGGTGGTGTTGGTGATGGTGGTGTTGGGGATGTTGGTGTTGGTGTTGGGGATAATGGTAATAGTGATGGTGACGGTCGTCATAATGATGGTGGTGGTGGTGATGGTGGCGATGGGAAATATGGCGGTGGTGATGTTTGTATATTATCTATTATGTTTTGTCTTTTTTACTTGTTTCAGAATTTGGACTGTGACCATGCTGGGGCACCACCTTGAAGAATCTTCATTCAATTGAATTGACCCCAGTGCTTACTGTTTTTGAAAGCCTGGTACCTATTCCATCAGTTTCTTTTGCTGAGCCTCTAAGTTATGGGAACATAAACCAACCAACACTGGTTGTCAAGTGGTAGTTATGGAACAAACACAAAGACATACATGGACATACAAATATATACATATACACCTATCTAAATACATATTTATGCTTACACATATACACACACACACACACACAAACACACATGTATGTATGTGCAAGCGAACTGGCAGAAACGTTAGCACACCGGGCGAAATGCGTAGCCATATTTCGTCTGCCGTTACGTTCTGAGTTCAAATTTCACCGAGGTCGACTTTGCCTTTCATCCTTTCGGGGTCGATAAATTAAGTACCAGTTACGCAGTGAGGTCGATGTAATCCACTTAATCCGTTTGTCTGTCCTCTCTGTGTTTAGCCCCTTGTGGGTAGTAAAGAAATATATATATATATATATTTCTTTAAAATGATGAAAAGTGCATTGTGACTAGTGATGTATAACAACATCTAATACTCAAGTTGATCACATGTTATATATATATATGCACTTTTCATCATTTTAACTTTCGAATGGTGTCACACCACTGGCTAGGCGAGCAGGTGAACATTTTCCTTGACCAGAAGGCTAGTCCATTGTAGGGTTACCCAATTACAGCTAAGTAGAATGACACACACACACACACTCACACACACACACATACACACACACACACACACACACACACACACACACACACACACACACACACAGTCAACAGACTTCCTGTTGTTTCTGCCCACCAAATTTCCTTGCAAGATGTTGACTGACTGAAGGCTATTGTAGAAGCCATTTATCCAGAAGATGCCCAGCTGTGGGACTGAACCTGAAACTATTTGGTTAAAAAAAGCGAACTTGTGACTCACACAGCCTAAGACAACAACCTAATCTTTAAAATATGGCTAAAACAGGCCAAAAGGGCCAACAGTTTATGTATGGCCTTTCATAAGAATAGGTCTCTATGTGGTTACCTATTTGCTAAAATAGCAGCCAAACATCCCTTTAACTTGGATACTGGAGTCTTCTGAAACAAAGAAGTAAAAGGACGTATTTTTTAATGTACTCCTAGATACACTTTGGTAGAAGAATAAGCTGGTCATTCATGGCTTGAATGCCTTTTAATCATAGATAAGGTTAATCAGGCTGAGCCGGGACTAATAATCGAAGAGGACAACATGAAGTTTAGCAAACAATATGGGTGTTTGAAGGTGGCAAAGGAAGTGGTGGTGGTGGTGGAGGTTGAAGATGGTTGGGGGTGGTTGGGGGGGGATGGATGGACCAGAAGGTGGAGATGTAAAGGTGGAGATGTGAAGGTGGAGATGTGATGGTGGTGGTGTTAGGAGTGGTACTTGAAAGTGAAGATGGTAATGGTGGTGGTGGTGGTGGATGGATGGATGGTCTATTAGTTAATTGGTTAGTTAAGTTGATTGTTAGCAGCAGAAGGTGTGAGGATAATGTATAGAGCATGTTATGTGATTATACCGATGTGTGTGTGTGTGTGTGTGTGTAAGTGTGTGTGTATGTGTGTGTATGTGCATATATATATTATACATTCATTGAGATGCACACATATATAAATATATTTATTCAGCATATATATATATATATGTGTATGTGTATGTGTGTGTGGTGTGTGTGTATGTGTGTGCTATGTGTGTGTGTGCGCATATATATACATGTGTGTATGTATGCATGTGTACCCATATGTAAATATGGATGCATATGTATGTATACATATGTGTATGTTTATGTATCGATGTGTCTGTATGTATATATGTATGTGTGCGTGTGAGAGAATATATATATATATATGCATGTGTATATGTATAAATATGTATGTATATATGTGTGTGTGTATATATGTATACACGCATGTATGTATATATATATATATGTATATATGTATATATATATGTGTATATATATATGTGTATATATATATGTGTATATATATATATGTTATATATATATATATATATATATATATATATATATATATATATATATATATATACATGTCATTCTGTTAGTATTTTGTAAGATGTTATAATTCAGCTTTGAGTTGAGGGGGTGGAGGGGCCCTAAGTGATGGTGGCTGCAGTGGATCTGTTTGTGATGAAGGTGGAGGTAGTGGTGGTGGTGGTGGCATTGCCTTTGGTGTCATTGCTAGTGGTTTTGATGGTGATGGTGATGGTGGCAGTGATGGTGATGATGGTGATATTGTTGTTGCTGTGGTTAGTGCTGGTGATGATGATGGTGTTGGCGATGGTAGTAGTCGTGATCATGGTAATTTGGTTTTTAGTGATGGTGATGTTGATGGTGGTGGTCATGGTAATGTTGTTGTTATTGTTGGTGATGATGATGATGTGGTTGCTTTTAGCAGTGGTGGGGGCGCTAGTGATGTTGTTATTGGTGGTGGTGGTGGTGTCGATGGTGATGCTGCTGGCAAAGGATTCAGAACATGACTTTCACAGGATGAAGGTGTGGGCGGGATGGGGAGGGTGGGCAGGACAGGGGCATTGGGGTGATAGGGATGGGGGTGGGCAAACGGGGGGGATGAGTTTGGGGGGGAGGAATAAAGGGGGGGGAAGAGCTGGTGAAGACTAATGAATGAGGTAATTATTTCAAATAAAAACGGAAATATGTATGTGTGTGTGAGAGTAAGTGTGTGTCTACATATAATATGTATATATATATGTACACATATATATATATATATATACACCCATATATATATACATATATATATATATACATATTATATATTAGTGTATATATATATGTGTATGTGTGTATAGATATAGATATATATGTATATATATATGTATACACACACACACACATACACATATATATATGTATATATATATATATATATTATATATATATATACATATACATACACATACACACACATATACATGCACATACATATATATATATAGATATTATATATATATATATATATAAAACGGACGCTAAACGATGATGATGATGATGATGATATCCACAAATACAAACACATACACACATTAATATGTCTGTATGTGTGTATACACATACACATACACATACAGACATACACTTCATTAATTAAACAATCACTAGTAACTATGTTAATGAAGAAAATTCTAGACATGAGAAGGATGAGTTGGGTAGGAGAGGGAGAGGGGAAAAAGGGTCATGGGGGAAGTGGAAATGGTTTAAGTGATGGTAGTGGCAGTGGTGGTTGTGAAAAGGGTGTGGTTGCATATTGATGGTAGCGATGGTACCCTTGGTAGGTGGGCGGTATTGACAGTGGTAGTAATGGTATCATGGTGGCAGTAGTGGTGATGATGGTTGTTGTTTTTTGTTGTGATGGTGATGGTGGTGATGGCGGTGGTGATGATGATGATGGGGATGGTAGAGATGGTGGTGGTAGTGTTGGAGGTGTTGGACGTGGTGATGGTGATGGTGCTGCTGATGGTAGTGGTGGCGATTGTGGTAGTGACGACATTGATGGTAACGATGGCGGTGGTGTTGATGGTGGTGTTTGTGATGGTGATGGTGGCTGCAGAGTTTTGCTGTTGCTGTTCATTTTGTTGTTGTTGTTGTTGTTGGGGGTGGTGGCCATGGTGGAAGAGTGTTATAACATAGTTGATAGTATTGGTTCTGGTATTGGTTGTAGAAGTAGTGATGACTGTTGTCAGAGTAGTAGTAGTGGTGGTAGTTGTGGAAGTGTTAGCTGTTAATAGCAAGTGGTGGTCATGGTACCAGTTAGTAAAGGCTAAGGCTGAAATTGTATTTGTTGTTGTTGTATTGATGCAACACCTATGAAAGGTGTTCCAAACATGACCATTTCATCTGGTTTTGCTTTCTTAGGTATTCCATAATAGAAGTACATTATCTAATGAATCCTTCCTTTGTTAAAATGCTAGCATGCAATCAGATGGTTAAAAAGCAAATCTCTTAACCATACAGCCATACCAAAACAAATTTCCTTTCATAAGGGCACTATCCAAATATTTTGCTTTTTAAGTTTAGGAATGCAGCTGGATCCTGTGAAGTTTTAAGAATGATTCACCTCTCTACCAAGCAAAGTTAGCAAACCTGCTTCTATTCAGATATGATCCAGGCCATTCAGTTCATTTTATATGGTTTTCCTCCCTCTTTTAGTCACCATATACAGCTTTTTAATATTGTAATATGGCACCTGTCCTGGATTCTCAAAGTGGGATCTGTGATTATTTAGGATGGCCTTAAAGATCACTTCCATTGCAACCCAAATATTTCTGTCTGTATGCCCAAATTGTTTGTGAATGATACCACTCCTGCCAACTAGGACTATGTGTGTGTGTGTGTATGCATGTACATATATGGCCCCCATGTCGGTGGCATGTAAAAAGCACCATCCGATCGTGGCCGTTTGCCAGCCTCGTCTGGCACCTGTGCAGGTGGCACGTAAATAGCACCCATTACACTCACGGAGTGGTTGGCGTTAGGAAGGGCATCCAGCTGTAGAAACACTGCCAGATCAGACTGGGCCTGGCACAGCCTACTGGCTCCCCAGACCCCAGTTGAACCGTTCAACCCATGCTAGCATGGAAAACGGACGTTAAACGATGATGATGATGATGATGATGATATACATATATATTATATATTATATATATAGATATATATATATATATGAGAAGTTAAGATAAACTGATAGACACAAGATTATATTATTAGTTTGTGCATACATTTCCCCATTCTGGTTGGTTGCTTGGAACCCTACAGTGGAAGTTCCAAGAGTGTTTGGATGCTTCTCCAGAATGGACCATCAGGGAACATTTTATTGAAGCTCTCACAGCAGCCGTCATACACCTATTATAGTAAGGTACACACCAAACACACACGTGCACATACACACACACACACATGTGCACAGATTTACAACGCACATATATGCGTGTGTATGTGTCAAAATGTATGTGTATGTATCACATGCACACACACATGCATACACATACATACACACTTCACATACACACATCTCATGCACAAACTGTACAAGCATACATACACACACTCTCTTATAGACAATGTGTTGCAGATAAGCTAAAAGCAAATTTTTTTATTTCCTCCTCACCACAACACCAGCACCACCACCATCTTCATCATCATCATCATCACTATTATTATTATTATTATTATATTATTATTATTATTATTATTATTACCATCATTATTATCATCATCATCATCATCATCATTATTATTATTATTATCATCATTATTATCATCATCATCATCATCATCATTATTATTATTATTATTATCATTATCATCATTATTATCATCATTATTATTATTATCATCATTATTATTATTATCATTATTATTATTATCATCATTATTATTATTATTATTATTATTATCATTATTATTATTATTATTATTATTATCATTATCATTATCATCATTATTATTATTATTATCATCATTATTATTATTATTATTATTATCATTATCATTATCATCATTATATTATATTATCATTATCTTATTATTATTATTAATATTATTATTATTATTATTATTATTATTATTATTATTATTATTATTATCATCATCATCATTATCATTATTATTATCATTATTATTATTATTATTTTTATTATTATATTATTTTTTTTTCCCATTTCAAGGAATATTTAGTTTTCATCTTCTCTTCAGTATATTTCATATTTACTCTCAGACTCAGCGGTTGTCAACGGAAACAGGTACAGTACATCCTTCAGTCAACAACAACAACAACAACAACAACAACAAAAAAACTAACAGCAGGGACGTACATGTTGAGATGAACAATTCCATCGCCTGCGGGCTTTATTATACATCGCTTTCTTTGTCTTAACTTTTCTTTGGTTTTTAATATTGTATGTGGATACATACATACATACGTACACGCACACACATCATCATCATCATCATCATCTAATGTCCGTTTTCCATGCCCGCATATGTTGTGCTTGTGAGTGTGTATTGCGTTATGGGTGCATGTGTGCATTTGAACACATACAGGCAAAAACATACACTCATATATATATATATATATACACACACACATGTATAGATGTGTGTGTGTGTGCATATATATTTACCTTTATACACACACACATGGACACATGCACACATACGCACACATATATATATTTATATAGATATATGTATGCATATATATGTGTGTGTGTGTTTATACATATGTATATGCACATACATGTGCAAGCTACAAGTGTATACACACATTTTATATACACACACACACACATATTTATGCATGTAATTTATATATATATATGGCGTTAGGAAGGGCATTGGCATTACGAAGGGCATCCAGCCATAGAAACATTGCCAGATCAGACTGGGCCTGGTGCAGCCTTCTGGCTTCCTAGACCCCGGTTAAACCGTCCAACCCATGCTAGCATGGAAAGCGGACGCTAAATGATGATGAATGATGATATATATATATATATCTAGATATATATAATATATATATATATATATAGACAAGTGTCATGAATATTTGTAATTCTACATTAAACATACACACAAAAAAACCTTACACACTGAACCAGATGGAAAAATATTCTTAAAAACACAAAGCAAAAACAAATCAACATTAAAAATTCTTATTAATTGTTCAAATCTCATTCGTTGACAGCTGGTAATTAACGTTGTTATACAACAGCAACAACAACAATTACTCTGTAGTATAGGCACAAGTCCTGAAATTTTCAAGAAGGGAGTAAGTTGATTAATTTGACCCCAGTGTTTAACAGATGCTCATTATATTACCTTGACCTCTAGATACTCATTTAACAGGTAACAGATACCTTGATCATCAGTTTTTAACAGGTACTCATTATATTGACCTCAAAAGGATGTAAGGAGAACTCAGCTTTAGCAGATTTTGAACTCGATGATACTTAGAGTATATAGACATGTATATATAAACAATAACCATTATATATATATAAAATTATATATATATATATATATATATATATATATTATATATATAATATATATATATCTTATTTATTAAAAAGCATATATATATATATATCACACAAGAAAAACCATCCGAACGTGGCCGTAGCCAGTACCAGCATCGACTGGCCTCCGTGCTGTTGGCACGTAAGAAACACCATCCGATCGTGGCCGTTTCGTCAGCCTCGTCTGGCACTGTGTCGGTGGCACATAAAAACACCATCCGAGCGTGGCCGTTCGCCAGCCTCGTCTGGCACCTGTGTCGGTGGCACATAAAATCACCCACTACACTCTCGGAGTGGTTGGCGTTAGGAAGGGCATCCAGCTGTAGAAACACTGCCAGATCTGACTGGCCTGGTGCAGCCTTCGGGCTCCCCAGACCCCAGTTGAACCGTCCAACCCATGCTAGCATGGAAAGCGGACGTTAAATGATGATGATGATGATGATATAGAGAGAGAGAGAGAGAGAGAGAGAGAGACGTGCACAAGCATGGCTGTGTGTGTCATTGATATTGTATCATAGATGTGAGTGAGTATCACCCTCAAACAAGCAGTGTCACTCATTTCCAGTCTTCTATGAAAACATGTCCACCCAAAGGAGAATATTGTCTGGTTTGGAAGCAGGTGACAGGAAGGGCATCCAGCCATAGAAAATCTGCATGAATGAATTTCATCTCACCCATGTAAGCATAGAAAAGTGGATGTAGAAACAACAATGATGATGATGATGATGATGATGATGACGATAGCAACGATGACGATGATGATGATTATAATGATAGTGACTATGGCAATGATGATAAAGATGATGATAGCAGTGGTGGTGGTGGTGGTGGTGGTGGTGGTGATGATGATGATTAAGGTGATGACGGTGATGATGACAATGAGGATGATGATAATGATGATCATGGTGATGATGATGAGGAAGATGATGATGATGATGATGGTGATGATAACGATGGCAGTGGTACTGACAGCAATGATGATGGTGGTTGGTGATAGTGATGGCTGGTTCAATCAGAATTGATCTAGGGACTGACCAATAAGAATGAGAACAACAACAACAACTACAACATCAGGTCCTAAGTCACCAGATGGCATTTGAGGTGTAAGGGTGAGTGTGTGGCGTTCATGCCTAAACCAGGAACACCAGTGATGAAAGACAAAGTTTAAGAAAACAGTCTGTTTGGCTTGATTCACTGAGAATTTACTTCAACTAATTTAGAGCACTAATTAAACTCGTTAACCAAACGACCTATGGCCATCTTGTCATTACAATGTCTGAGTATGCATGGAGGTGTGTATGCGTCTGTGTGTATACCAATGTATGCCGGTATTTGTGGTGTGTTTATGTGTGTATATTTACGTATACATATTCAAGCATTTGTGTGAGTGTATAAGTCTGTATGTGCATATATATGTGTGTGAGTGTGTGTGTGTACATGTGTGTGTGGGTATCTATGTTGGTGTATGTCTGTAAATGTATATGCTTAGATACGTGTGTGTGTTCATGTATGTGTATGTGTGTGTATGTATGCATGCATATGCATGAGTGCATTTGTGTATACGCTTATAAGTGGATGCAGTTCTATGTGTGTGCGTGTATGTGGATGAGTGGAATGTGTATGTGTGTGTGCATGTGTGTATGTATGTGTGCATGTGTATGTGTATGTATGTGCATGTGTGTGTATGTGTCTGCATGTGTGTATTCATGTGTGTGTATTTGTGGATGTGTGCACATGTGTGTATGTGTGTGTGCATGTGTGTGTATTTGTGGATGTGTGTGTGTGCATGTGTGTATATGTGTGTGTGTGCATCTGTATGTGTGTGTGTTTGTGGATGTGTGTGTGTGCATGCGTGCGTATGTGTCTGTGCCAACTTTAGCAAGTGTCACACTTTTCAATTACAAACTTTACTTTGATAATTAACTCTTATTAATTATCTGCTTAAGCTACAGCATGATGATGATGACGGTGATGATGACGATGACGGTGGTAGGAATGACAGTATTGGTGATGTAAATGATAATGATGATGATGATGATGATGAGACGGTGATGATGATGATGATGATGATGGTGATGATGGTGGTGATGATGATGATGATGATGGTGATGACGATGACGATGATGATGATGATGATGATGATGATGATGATGATGGTGATGATGGTGGTGATGATAATGATAATGATGATGATGAAAATGATATGATGATGGTGATGTTGGTGATGTTGGTGATGATGAAGATAGTTTAACTGGTAGAATGGTTAGTGCGTTAGACAATATGCTTTGTAGCATTTCTTTCCATCTTTACGTCCTGAGTTCAAATTCTGCCAAGGTTGACTTTGCCTTACATCCTTTTGTTGTTGATAAAATAAATACCACTCAAGCACGGGGAGTGAGGGAGGTGATATAACTGTCTATCCCCTTCCCCATAAAATTTCAGGCCTACTACTTGTAGTAGAAAATATTATTATCATTATTATTACTGAGTGAAAGAGCAGTGCAATGCCATCTAAGTGACCTTGGGCTACAAATATACGAGGCCCAGTATACCCATCATGACTACCCGTCTGATAAGGGTACACCAGGCACATGCATCACAAACATATGTGTGCGACATGGTCATCTCATATCAAGATAAGTAGCGCATGACCTTGCAGGTGGGGCCTAGTTAGAATTTTCTTCGGGTCGAGTAGCCCATCCTATTCAAAAGGACCCTGAATAAGTGTTGTTCAAGGATGTTGAACGAAACAACCAAGTTTCCAAAGGTGAATTATCCAAACCCTAAAGAATTCCTCTCAGCGCATCGCTATGATACTCCCCCACTACTTCTGTTTGTGATCAGAGATGCACATATCATCAGCCACTAAGGGACATGCTCATCTGATTAAGGTCAAGCAACTGATAAATCTGTGGTATTGAGCAGAACATTTGCTGTAGCCCAACTTTTATACCAAGACTAAACAATGTACATTATTATTATTATTATTATTATTATTATTATTATTATTATTATTATTATTATTATTATTATTATTATTATTCTATATTTGACTTTTGCTTTATGTCTGTACAAGTTGGCTCCAAGTCTCACCCAGAGACCTCAAGAGACAACAGGTTGGAAGTTCAGGTTGTTGTTATGCCTAGTGTGCCATATATTTGGGTTTTTTTTTTGGTGTTGTACTAGTGAATGTCTAATAATAATAATAATTATTATTATTATTACTTTTATACCAAGATGAAACAATGTACATTATTATTATTATTATCAAAGGGGTAGTGATCGGGAAGAAACAGAGATGTTCTGTACTGAATGTGTTGCCGTGTAGTGTTTAGTTGCAAATCCCACCCAGCCTGCCCAACACCCCACTTTTACAAGTGGTCCGGGTTCAAATCTTGGTAAGGACAATTTTATATAATTTCATCCTTTCACCTAGGAGTGGAAATAGGGAATCACTAGAATAAACAGTGACAAAATAGTTGGGGGAGGTGGAGTAATTAATTCAACCAAACACACATACACAGACATGGACCTACATACCAACACACATCTTCTCCTTAAAAGTCACATAGTGTTATGCTGTTGTTAGAGACCTTTACGTAGCTGGAGGAGGAGGGGAAGAGGGAAGAAGGTGGAGGGGGATGCACTCATTATATGGGTTAATTGTGGCTCATGTTTTGCTTTGAACATCTGCAAGCATGTATGTGTATGTGTGTGTGTGTGTGTGTCTCTTTTTCTTTCTCTCTCTCTATATATATGCACACACATATATGTGTATGTATGTATAAGTGTATATATATGTATATATATATATATATAATCTGTATATATATATATATATATTTGGATGTATGTATACATTATGTATATATGTGTGTGTGTGTATACATGTGTGTCTGTCTTTCTATCTATCTATCTATCTATCTGTCTGTCGGTCTGTCTGTCTGACTGCCTGTTTATCTATCTATTTATCTATATCTATCTATCTATCTATACACACACTCACACACATAAATATATATATATGTGTATGTGTGTGCTAAATATCTAAGATATGACACCATATTAGAATGTAGGAACGAAAGAAACCACTCCCCAGATGTATAATGGTGATGATTATGACTATGGTGATGCTGCTGCTACTGAGAATGATGATGAGGGTGATTGTATATGTTCGCATATTTGTATATGATATATATACACATCTATATATAATATATATATATAATATCGTGACGTATTTTTGCCATTTCAATATGGCTAACCCCTAAGGGTGGATGCTACTGTAGTTTTAGCCCCAGGAGGACACACTCCTCCAGCTGGCATAGACACACTTTCTGTGTCCTGTCAGTATTTGCAAAGGGAAGTCATCTTCCCGTCTTCAATTATGATACACACGGACTTGAGTTTCGAGGTATTGACCTCTCGTCAGCGTGTGACAATCATAGTTGTCGCCGAGAATAGATTTCCTTCACAAATACTTATACTTTTTCCAGCGTCCACTGTCGCTGATATTGAAAAAGTGAAATCAAACAATGATAAATATCAAAGTTATATATATATATGTATGTATATATATATTTATTCACAAAAACGCACACACACACACATATGTGTGTGTGTATATATGTATGCCTGCATGCATGTATAGGTGCATGTGTGTATGTAGTTTGCTTTTCGTTGGTTATGAGAAAGATATAAAATTGATGCGAAGGAATCAAACCACAAATTCTAAGACTGCCAATTTCATTGGACCCCTGAGGGAAAGAAAATATGAAGTCACTCCCAGTGGGGTATGATCTCAGAAATGAGGCAGCAAACTTAAATTACACAAAGTAATTAGTACAGTACATTGACATGCACAAGTGCATATATATATACATGTAATATATATGTGTGTGTGTGTATATATATATATGTGTGTGTGTGTGTATATTGCACACATACATATATATAAATAAATACATACTTAAACACACACACACACACACACAGAGAAACACATGTACATATTTATATATACATGTAAATATTTACATACATGTATTCATGCATATGTACATACACACAAGTATAAATATATGTACATATGTATATATATTTATGCATGTATGTATCTTTATGTATGTATGTATGTTTGTAATGGATGGATGGATGGATGTCATATATGTATCCTCTCTCTCTCTCTCTCTCTATATATATATATTATATATATTATATATATATATATATATACACATACATACATACACATATATATGTATATACATACTTATAGCTATACACCTCTGAGTTCCATCTCTACTACTGTGCCTCCTTCTCCCCCCACACACACATTTTATGCCATCTCTAAACTCTTCATTATAAGCTGACCAATTTCCATCCACCCCACTCCTTCTCCAGCTCCTCCTCCTCCAAACTGAAAGAAACAAATGCCCACACCTCTACCCATGTTCACTACACCCTGCATTTGCCTCTAGTCCCCATCTGTGACCATCTCTATTCTCCTTTCATTTCCTTATAAACCTACCCATCTACACATCCCTGATCCTCTATCCCCAGTTATCCTCTATCCCCATTTTCTACCTTAAGGGTACACCCCCACCATCCCTTTCTTGCTAGGGCAGCCAGGTCTCTCCCCTAGAGCAAGATGCATGTTTCTGTTCCTCTAGCATACACCTGGCACAATCCCACCTCTTGACACCTGGTACAAACCCACCTCATTCACCTCATTCTGTACCCCCACTTAGAGAGGGATCTTGTCTTGCAAGTTACTTAATGACCCCTCAGATATTGCTGCTGCTGATACCATGGGCAAAGCACCCAGTATGCTCTGTCGTATGGTTGGTGTTTTGAAGGCATCCACCCTTAGGAAGCCTACCACCACAAACATTGCAACTGAATGCAGTTTCTCTGGAACATTTTATCCTGTTTGCACCATCGAGCATGGGAAATGGAAGTTAAATGACCTTGATGGTACACACACACACACACGTGTATGCATGCGTCTGTATGTGTGTGTCTGTGTGTGGGTGTGTGTCCTAGTCGAAAGATGCCTGTTCGTGATGTCCTGTTATTGTTATTAATATTACTATTATTGTTTTTACGTATTATTTTTGTATTCATATTCATGTAACATCGTCCATTTTTCTGTCCTTGTTTTGTATACATTCGAAGCTTTCTCCCAAGGAATCTAGTGCGCTTAGCTTAGCTTTTCCTTGGGGCTGGCCAGATTGAAGCAATCTCAAGATTAATCAGATTGAAGGCTTCGGATGTCCCATCCGTGTTTTTTGTGTCGTCATCAAAATGTTTTGCGTTCTTGTCCCAGTTTGTATTTTTTATACATATATTATGTATATAGTTCAAATGTACAGAAAAAAGACAAAGACAGGTGAAGGAACAACAAGGAGGTGTATTAATTTGACATTCAGGAAGAATGGAAAAGTCTTCGACATTTCAAGCCTTTGCTCTTTGACGGAAAGGGATGAGAGGAAAAAAAAATGGAGAGAGAAAAAAATGAGTAGGGATTACTGGCTTAACATGATATATCATTTAGCATCTGATTTCCATGCTGGCATGGGTTGGATGGTTTTGACAAGAACTGGCAAGACAGAGAGCTGCACCAGGTACAAGTGCCAGTCCGATTTGGCTTGGTTTCTATGGCTGGATGCCCTTCCTAACACCATTATATATATATATATATACATATATAAAATATTAATTGTTTGTAGGATTCATTTGAATCAAAGTATTTTGAAAACAAGGACACCAAGTAAGGGCTGAGATTAGCACAGGCATACATATACAGACGTGTCCATATACAGACTGTTTCACTTGTCAAAATGAAAGGGTCAAAGTTCATTCTATGTCTTGGTATTTTTGAACTAAATTAAAAAATTTTAAATGTTAGGTTTTAATTCACCTGAAGGAAAGGGTTTTCTTTCATAATGTAATCAGTTTATTCATCAATAAAAATGTCTGAAACAGCTGTAGTGAACCTTAA
>NW_021836633.1:20000-23331 GCF_006345805.1 Octopus sinensis | reverse complement strand
CTGTTGCTCAGTTTCTGCAATCCTGTACAATATTTTACGTAGCGATTCTTTTGTAAATACTGCGACTTATTGCAGAAACAATGCAAGCTGATGAAGTTCATAAGATAATCCTTTATTCTTTTGTCCTATCTCTTCCTTATTGCAGCCTCTAAACTCAACCAGCATTTCGTTCTCAAATATATGTTGAATTCTACATCCGGTTGTTTAGTCTCGTAAATGCCTAACGATAACACACACACACACACCACACAACACACACACAACACTATATATATATATATATATATATATATATATATATATATATATATATATAGATATACATACATACATACATACATACACATACATACATACATACACAGTGGCGGACTGGGTCTAAAAAATTGGTTGCCAGGATATTAAGGGAGCCCACATCACAAAACATCACGAAAATATCACAAATAACTGTTACTCAGAATGTTTTTGCATATTGCTCTACCTCTGGTATTCGAGTACTATTTTTCCCACCTTGTTCACCATTTATGTGCTTTGGTGTGTGTGTGTGTGTGTGTGTGTTGTGTGGTGTGTACACCCACAGACACACAAACACAGATATACAGAGAAAGAGATACAGACAGAAAGAGAGAGAGATTGTAACAACTGTATACATACATATATATATAGATGTATATATATAAATATATATATAAATGATATATATATATATATACATATATCAATATACATATACATATATACATATATATATATATATTATATACATATAATATACATATATATATATATATATATACATATATTATATATTTAATATATATATATATACATAATATATATTTGTAAAAAATGAAGTTCGAAAATGCTGCTGTATATACAATTTTAATTTTTATATATACATTATAACATGTTTCAGTTCCTGAAATGAACCTTATCAAAAAAGTTATATATAAAAAGAGACAGCTCATACCGTCAAACACAGAATTCATTTATAATACACAACGGAGTCAGACATCTTAGAGTTCATGTATAGTTGATATATAGTTCATGATAGTTGATATATAGTTCATGTATAGTTGATATATGTTTGAAGTATATGTTCAAAGTGTTCGATGCAGTGGCCCACGGTGGCGATACGTATTCAATACAAAAAACAGATCAAAGTGGTGGAAAGCGGTCAATACAGAAGATTGATGTTTCCGAAGAGCGAGGAATCATTTTAACCTTAAGCAATTGTGATGACCCATGGTGGAAGTTCGCTGGTTGTTCTAGTGTTTTTTGTGAAATGCTTGGTTTTATAATGCCTGTTAGGTGGTCAATCTAGCGTAGCGTGACGTCATCAATGTTTTGACCAATCGTTTCGTTAGGTGGCTTTAATCAAGTGGAACGGGACGTCATCATTATTTTGACCAATCGCTGTCCCCTGTTTGTATCCTGTCCATTCTAGCAGAGCTAGACGTCATCAACTTGTTGACCAATCAGAATCGGGTTAGTTGTAAATTTCGGATTTACATTTCCAGCACATCTATCTATGTGTCCGCTGACCGGTATTTTGCGGTAATCAGGGTTTCTAATTTGTGATTTATGCACCGCCATCCTGTTACGTAAGCTATTTTTTGTATGGCCTATATACTGCCTTTGCAGCCTGCGCATGTTATGACGTAAATTAAGTTTTCTGATGCGCAGGTGAAGTTTGTTCTAATGGTGAACTGGTGGCTGTTTCCAGTATAAATTCTGATCTTTCTTTCAAGATGACACAGATTCCGCAGTTGGGCCTTCCCATTTTCTAACTGCTGGTTTTGTGGTTGATGTTGAGTGCAGTGTAGCTTGGGTTAAAATCCTTTTCAAGGATTTTGGTTGCCGTTTACTTTTAATGATGGTGTGTGTTTCGAGGATCCGGTTCATCTTTGGGTCTCCCTTTAGTAGGGGCTTGTGCTTTGTAGTATGGTGTTGAAGGCCTCATTGTTGAGTGGGTTGTGTGTAGAGATGTAGGGAAGGGTTTTTAATTGTTCTTTCTTTTTTGGTTTTGTTGTCTCAGGTCTTCTATACTAATTAAGTACCCGTTGGATTGCACTGTCTATTAGGGCTGTGGATAGTTTCTATTTGTGAGTGTGGTTCTAAATTCCTCAAGTTTCTCTATGCCTTTGTCCCAGATGATGAAACAGTCATCGAGGTATCTTTCCAGTTGTTATGGATATAGGTGGCGAAGGTGTTTCCATATTTCTCGAGTGTCATCCGGTATAGTATTTTCTCGAGGTATCCCATCAACTAGGTTGGCAAAAGATGGTGCAGTACGCGTGCCCATCGCTGTTCCCGATCTTTGCCTGTAGAAATCATTGTCAAAAATAAATTATAAGGTCTTTGTTTATGCGAGTTGGGAGTTCAAAGGGGTAGTTATTCAGCCAGAAGGTGATTGCTTCTATTCCTAGGTTGTGAGGGATGTTAGAATAAAGATTAACTACGTCGAATGATACTAGAAGGGTTTTCTCATTGACTGTTTAGGGAGGTGGTTGAGCATATCTATATCGTCTCTTACGTAGCTTTTGATGGTTTTAGGAAAGTTTAAGAAGTGTGTGAAGAAATTGCTGAGGCGGTGAGTTTCACATGCTGGCCCTGCTATTATCGGTCTTAGTTTAAGATCATTTGGTGAAGGGATTTTGATGAGTGTGTCGGTGGATGTTTTGCACGTTTATCTAATGGTTTGGCTTTTGTGTACCTTAGGGATACCATAGAACAAACTCGATTTGCATTTGAAGTTAGTGATGTATTCATACTCCTTGTTCGTGAGTCCTTCTTGGTATGTGTTGATTAATGCCTAAGGTTATGCATTATTTTTTGCTGGTTATACTGTTTGGCCCTTTCATAATACGTTTCATCTCTAATAGGGATAGCACTAAATTTTTATAATGGTTTGTATTCATTATTACTATCGCGTGCCCTTATCTGCCTCCTTAATTGTTATTGTTTTGTCTTCTCTTAGTTTGATGAGGTCGTTCCATTCTCTTTTGTTGAGTTAGGGCTGTGTTTTGTTTCTTGATGAATTGAAACGGAAATTAGTTATGTAGTCACAGTAGCGGTCTAAGGCTTTATTCTTACCTTGGTGGGGGTGTAATTGCTCTTGTTTCTAGCTATTGAGTCCTCCTCTATTGTTTGTCTTGAAATGCCTCGGTGAGTCTTAGTTTTCTGCAAAATTCGAAATATCATCTTTCATTTCATAATAATTAGAACGTGTGTGGTGGGTGTAAATTTAAGTCGTTAGATGTAAGTTCTTTGTTTGAGAGATTGATTATCTTAATTACCTGAGGTTTCTTTTGTTTGTCCTTTGCCATCG
>NW_021836633.1:0-15000 GCF_006345805.1 Octopus sinensis | reverse complement strand
TCTGCCAATTCGCCACCTGATAGGGAATACCTGAGTTGCCTCAAGTGCATGCTGCGAATTATCTACTGTGACACAGACCCTTCTTAGCAGCATTATTAGCCCCCTCCCCCCCCCAACTAAGTCACCGCACTGGCCCTTATAGTATTTATTTATTGACAGCAAGCCACAACACACATGGATCAGAATGGAGCCCCTGTATCCGTGAGGCCCCCAGACAACTGCCTAGTGTGCCCGTGCCTTAGGACGTTGCTGGCGTAACCATGTGCTTCACACCGAAATTCTTAGAGCAGTTGCAAAAATGATAATGTTCGTCCTTCGGGTTCGAAGATGACCATTGACATCATTTGGTGGAATTGCTGCTTTGAGACCGGAGGTGGCTGGTGAGGCCAATCCGGGCAATCCGTTGCAAAAATAACGAGTGTATGATCATCCAGCATTTCCTTCAATGGCCGGAATACGTGAGAAAGGCACACACGCACACATACACGCGCACACACACACACGCACACACGCACATGCGCGCGCACTCACAGAAATCTAGACTAGTAACGGAATAAAAGAATAGCGTATTTAGGAGAGCATTAACCACTGGTTCCATATTTTAAAGACAGAAAGGTGTGAAGGTCTTCTGACCACACAGTTTCGCGTTTTTTACTCGCAAAATTTCTTTCGTGGGGCTGCAATTTCATTGGTGGTGACTGTGGTGATGTGAAGAAGTTGGTGGTGGTGGTGGTTGTGGTGGTTGAGATGGTGGTGGTTATAGTAGTGGCGGTGGTGGTTGTGGTGGTGATGTGATGATGGTTCATGTATTGGTGCGATGAGGTGCTTTATGGTGGTGTTCGTGGTGGTGGTGGTGGTGGTGGTAGCTTTGGTGTTACGGTAGTAGTGCTTGTACTGGCGGTGGCGGCGGCGGTGGTGGTTACAGAGGCTGTGAAAGTAATGGTGGTGTTCGTGTTGGCGATGCTACAATTGTTGGTGGTGGAGGTGATGGTGGTGGTTTAGTGCTTATGGTGAAGGCTTTGGTAGTGATGGTTGTGGTGGTATTGGTGGCGGTGGTTCTAAAGGAAGTGGTACCGTCTCAATGTCACTGTTGAAGCTTCAAGACAATTATTATTAGTATTATTAATATTATTGTTGCTGTTGTTGTTGTAATTGTTGTTGATGATGATATTATTATTATTATTATTATTATTATTATTATTATTATTATTATTATTATTAATTATTATTATTATTATTATTAACGTGGTGGCGACAAAAACGATAATTACAGTCGGATGTGTTTGGTTACGATCAAAGCAGAATCCCTGTTGTCTCGCAGTTTCACTCCATCCCTGCCTCCCACCAAACACCTTCCTTGCTTTCCTTGTTACGTCCTACATTACTATTATCTCTACCACCACAACCTCTCACCACCACCATAACTACCGCCGTCACTACTACTACTACTACTACTACTACCCTTACTATCATCTCTCCCTCCACACCACTACAATACCCTCTTGCTTCCCCTACCATCACCCCAGCGATCACTACAATTACCACCACAATCATCACCATCACCATCACCACCACCACATCACCACCACCATTACCACCACCACCACCACCACCACCACCAGCGCCTTCATCACTACTCCCCCGTCAACTTCATCACCATACTAAAGCCAAAACTATCACCAGATTCATCAACACTACCACCACCACTACCACCACCACCACCAATAGCAACACCAACAACAACACCGCAATTACAACCATTACCTCAACCTCCGCCACAACCAGCATCAACACCATCACCACCACCATCATCAACATTAACTCTACCACCTTCGCGAACATCGCAGTTACGAAACCCTGAGGTGGACCCAAGCCTATTGCACACTCTGCTAGAAATAACAACCAAGTCTCCCTGAAACATGCACTGTTGTCTTTAGCGTAAAAGAAACCCTTTGGATCGAATAGTGAGAGACCAAACCAGGAAGATCTTTGATAATACGTTCGGCGAATCAAGACTGACCTAGGACAATACAGCAACAACAACAACCATAATTTCAACTACAGAGATGACCTCTACATAGTCGCCTAACATGCAAGAAATAGCAGCCAAACCTGTTCCTCCTCTTTCTCTCTCTCTCTAGCTTTTTCTCTTTCTATCTTTCTTCCACTTTTTCTGTCTCCATTCTCTCTTTCTCTCCTTCTCCTTCTCTCTCTAGCTTTTCCCTTTCTATCTTTCTCACACTTTCCCTCTCTCCTTCCTCCTTTCTCTCTCTATGCTAAATGCATATTAGGAGTCCACCTAGTGGCCATTCCTCTTATATGTATATATAAAAGAGACCGATAGAATAAGTACTAGGCTTACAAAGAATAAGTCATGGGGTCGATTTGCTCGACTAAAGATGGTGCTCCATCATCTTTTACAAAATCAAAGATAAAAATGACCGACTGCGAAAAGCAAAAAAAAAAAAGGTTAAACGAATTCTAAATCCCACATTAAAACGGTAATATTCAACACCATTACTAAAAACAACTTCTTCCCTAGGAATTTACCTGGAATATGTGTGTTTGAAAAGTTAAACACCGAAAGCGCTCGCACACGAAATACATATTGTACACAAAATATACACTCTTCAGAAATTACGTCCGCAAATGTTGGTGATATTCTGTGAGTTCAAAAAGAATTTAAATAGCTAATTACTTTTTTAAAAAGTGTTTCTTCATTTTATATATATATGCATACATACATGTAAGAAGAATGACCACTAGGTGGACTCCTAATATGCTAAATGCATATTAGGAGTCCACCTAGTGGTCATTCGTCTTATATGTATATATATACTCTTTTACTTGTTTCAGTCATTTGACTGCGGCCATGCTGGAGCACCATCTTTAGTCGAGCAAATCGACCCCATGACTTATTCTTTGTAAGCCTAGTACTTATTCTATCGGTCTCTTTTGCCGAACCGCT
This sequence comes from Octopus sinensis, assembly GCF_006345805.1. NCBI lineage: Eukaryota > Metazoa > Mollusca > Cephalopoda > Octopoda > Octopodidae > Octopus > Octopus sinensis. The sequence continues at coordinate 12,032 of NW_021836633.1, read as the reverse complement.
AAGTTACGGGGACGTAAACACACCAGCATCGGTTGTCAAGCGATGTTGGGGGGGGGGGCAAACACAGACACAGAAACAGACACAAACACACATATATATATATATATATACATATATACGACGGGCTTCTTTCAGTTTCCGCCTACCAAATCCACTTACAAGGCTTTGGTCGGCCCGAGACAATAGTAGAAGACACTTGCCCAAAGTGCCACGCAGTGGGACTGAACCTGGAACCATGTGGTTGGTAAGCAAGCTACTTACCACACGAAACAGATTTTTTTTTAAGTAGCTATCTATTCAAATTTTTTTTAACTCTAATAATTTGTTTCTATTATAATATAACATAATAAACTATGAATATAATACAAGATAACATAAATTATTAAAAAATTAAACAAGCCAACAATTTGTTTCGACTTATGTATATTACTTGTTTTACAAACAATTCGTATCCATTTATATAAGTCTCTTCAGAGCTTTGCTTCAAAAGACAGAAGAAATTCCATGTGACAGGACGGCTAGACTGCAAAAAAAATTAATTTCATATACCTATATTTAGGAGCGGTAACTTTTCAACTACATAACAATTATATATATTTTTAAATGATAACGGGCAAAATAATTAAGTAAATAGAATCTACAACTATCGAAATATTTTTCTATATATCTCAAATAATATTAATCCAAATTCGTTTAGGCTGAAATCAATCTTTGGCTATTTTAATACGATACAACAACAATATATAAGTATATAAATGAATTAAGTATCAGGGTCATACTTAATCAAGAGACGGTAATAAAACGTGTAATAACTATAAATAATAATATAGTATTATATTGGGAAATAACAACTCTTCCTTATTTAAAGTTATTGATATGAATATAATATGAATACTGTTTATTTACGTAATTTATCCGAGAGAGAATGTCGAAAAAAATATGAACAAAAACTTAGGGTTATAATAACTACAACCTATATTAACCCATAGATATAGAGTTAAGCTATAATAATGGATATGAAAAATATTACTAAGTTTGAAGTGACTTAAATGAGGATTATTCACAGTAACTAACAAATTAATGTTCTTATATACGTATATTATGGAAGGGAGAGCTCTGTAAATAAATTAAAGTAAGATCAACATAAAGATTGAGCACTGATCCACGATAAATATAACCAATACTTGAGATATATAGAAAAATATTTCGATAGTTGTAGATTCTATTTACTTAATTATTTTGCCCGTTATCATTTTTAAAAAATATATAATTGTTATGTAGTTGAAAAGTTAACGCTCACGCTCCTAAATATAACCAATCCCACTGCGTGGCAGCTTGGGCAAGTGTCTTCTACTATAGCCTCGGGCCGACAAAGCCTTGTGAGTGGATTTGGTAGACGGAACTGAAGAAGCCCGTCGTATATATGTATATATATATATATATATATATATATATATAATTATATATATATTATATATATATATATAATATATATGCGTGTGTGTGTTTGTGTGTCTGTGTTTGGCCCCCTAGCATTGCTTGACAACCAATGCTGTGTGTTTATGTCTCCGTTACTTAGCGGTTCGGCAAAACAGACCGATAGAATAAGTACTGGGCTTACAAAAGAATAAGTCCCGGGGTCGCGTTGCTCGATTAGAGGCGGTGCTCCAGTATGGCCGCAATCAAATGACTGAAATAAGTAAAAGAGTAAAAGAGTAAAAGAGTAATACTATTTTTTAGATAAAGGGCTACAAATAGTATAAATCCGAATTTTATTAATTCTTTCAGAAGTAACGAAATTTGATAGTTGCAATAAGAATGCAAGCTATAAATTATACAATACTATAAGAATTATTATTGTGGTTATTAAGTTTGGTTAGTAAGTCAAATAAAATTATTTATTTATTATTATCATTATCATTATTTATTTATTTATTATTATTATTATTATTATTATTATTATTATTATTATTATTATTATTATTATTATTATTATCATTATCATCATCATCATCATTATTATTATTATTATTATTATTATTATTATTATTATTATTATTATTATTATTATTATTATTATTATTTTTATTGACTTTGCACAGCTTCTAACGCTGGATATGTACTACGGTAACAACTGTTCACTGCCAGGGAACTAAAGTAACACCTCTTATTTTTCGAGCACCTTCCGGAGTATTCGAGCGGTTCCAAGCAGAGCTGTTTTCTGCAAGTGTTCCACCTTTATTGCAACCCCTATTTGTTTCATGTACTTCTCAAGATTTTTAATCACTGTTCCCAGGACTCCGACAATTATTGGTACTACAACCACCTCTTCCATCGACCACAACTGCTTATCCTCCCAAGCTAACCTGTCATACCTATCGACTTTTCTTTCTTCCTTATTGCATACCTTGTTGGCAGCTGGGTATGCTATATCTATGGGTATATCTATATCTTTGATCCAGCATAGTTTGCTTTCTGTCCGACTTCCTATTCTCTATCTCATGGTCGCACTGAAACATAAAATTCCATAGGATCTCTGCATTATCATTTTCGAGGATGCCTTCGGGTTTGTGGTCGTACCATTTTTTTGTTCTGTCAAGTCCATACTTGTTGCAAAGTGTCCAATGGACAACCCTGGCTATATTGTCATGGCGTCTCTTATATTCTTTCTGGACTAGTGGCGCACATTATTATTATTATTATTATTTTATTATTATTATTATTATTATTATTATTATTATTATTATTATTATTATCGATTAATTAATAAATTAAATTAATGTACTTATAAATATAATCATTTAGTATAATGAAGATATCTTATTAGTAATTTGTAATCAATATTAAATTAGTAATATAATGTACTTTACTGTAAATACAAGTATTTGTACTAGAAAACTTCAAAATATTCTGAATTAATCTACTAAAAAAGTAATTTTTCAAATTCTACATAATTATATAGATTAAGATGACAAAACTTACATATACATACATACACACACACACACACACACACACACAAATATATACATTCACATACATATACGCATATATACACATACCACACAACTACATATATATAGAGACACAGTTTTACATATAGATATATACGCATGTATATATATATATATATATATATATATATATATATATATATATAATATATATATATATATATATAAATTGAAAAGCACAGACATACATACACACATGCACATGCATACATTTGCACTTACATACATGCACATACACATATACGCATACTAGATATATGTACATATATATACACTCATATATGTATACATACACGCAATATATACCCCTCCTTTTTTATATACATATATGCATATCCATACACATATACATAAACAAACATAGACATATAATCACACACACACACACACACACAAATACATATGTATGCACATATGTGCATATACATATACACAGATTTTTACATATATATCCATAGATACACAGACATATACATACAAAACAAATATATTATAGAACAGTTGTCTTGAACTTGTTTGAGGTCAAAGCGCACTTGAACCCCTACAAATAATTATGGGCGCACCATATACAAATTTCTAAGCTACATAACAGAAAATAACTCATATCTTAAGATTCTTCTTTCTTGAGTCTATGGGAAGCATTAGCTCGATGTGTCTTGGTAATTTCTTCAATGTTTTGTCGCATGTTTGAAAGACAAACTCGCATTTCTTCATCAATGCATGTAAGTGTTCCTCGTTTATTTGTCCTTGATACCAGAAAGAATGGAAAATCCCAATTCACATAGATATGAAATTGAAAATTGCAGCAAAATTGTAAGAGCTTTATTAGAAATCGAAACGTGGCATCTTGGGCAAGTGTCTTCTGCTATAGCCTGGGCCGACCAATGCCTTGTGAGTGGAATTGGTAGACGGAAACTGAGAGAAATCTGTCGTATATGTATATATATATATATATATATATATATATATATATAATATATATATATATATATATATATATATATATATGCGTGTGTGTGTTTGTGTGTCTGTGTTTGTACCCCTGGCATTGCTTGACAACTGATGCTGGTGTGTTTACGTCCCCGTCACTTAGCGGTTCGGCAAAAGAGACCGATATAATAAGTACTAAGCTTACAAAGAATAAGTCCCGGGGTCGATTTGCTCGACTAAAGGCGGTGCTCCAGCATGGCCGCAGTCAATGACTGAAACAAGTAAAGGGTAAAAGAGTAAAAGAGTAAAAGAGTAAAAGAGTATTTTCATCTTTTGCAGAAATCCAGAAAGCTTCAAATGATAATCCTTTGTGTTTCGCCATTTAATCCACGGTCAGTAGATATAGCAGCGAGTTCCGCTTCTTCTATTAATGTTAATTCTTTGGAAATCTTTGGAAGTTTCCACGAATGGGTTTCTCATCCAGTTATATTGTTCAGTGTCACACTGCCACACGCTTGGCTGTTGCAGAGACGTTCAAATCTCGTTCACAACGCGTATCGAACCTGCTTCCAGGCCTGAAGCTAGCTGTTCGTTGCAAAGTAGAGTACTATCGTTATAATTTTGTGTTGACAGAAATACCGGTCTATCCGTAAGGCAATTGTATAATATAAGAAAGTAGCTATGTATTTACTTCTTTATATCTGAATGCACGGCTTTGGAAAATCTCAAAGCTCACCTAGACATCTGGGGCGCACCTTTTGAGAGCCACCGATATAGAAGTATAAACCCATATATACATATATTGATCTACGTATATAGATCCATAAATATACACATACATAATATACAAATATCAATATATATAAATGCATATGCATACATACATATTATTCCATATATACAGATCTATACACAGACATATATAAACATGAGCATATACATATACACACATGTATAAAGATATATATATACACATAGATATACAAACATACAAACATGCATATATATATATATATATATACATTTACACATATACATACCTATATGAATACATATGTATACATAGTTATACACATAGATGCATATACATACTTATACATAGACATACATACTTATACATATATATATACATACACGCATTATCAATAAATTATATATATATATATATATATATTATATAATATTATATACACAAACATATACTAAGCATAACGACATATATAGCATCAGATATACAAACAAGATATACCCATGTATACTATACCACATACATACACACCGACACACCACACACACAACACACACACACAACACACACACACACACACAAAACATATACATTATATATATTATAGATATATATATATCTATATATATATATATATAATATAGCTACATAGGAGTACAAACGTATACACACTAAACTTTTCTAAGTACATTTAGAATAGTGTATACAAGATAAAACACTCTCACGTCTTTCATTAAGTAATTTCTTCGTAGATGTTAATATCTGATTTAATTCATCTATACATAGGTTGCAACTAGCATGATTAATTTTGTACGATCAAGCATGACTGAGTATTTTCCAATTTATGGTATATAATTTCTTACTATCCTTCAATTTCCAAATTTGTTTACTCCGGCTAGTACTGTTAAACCTATCCCTAGTCATAAAGGTATACTCATGTTTTGCGATTCGTTTATTAATAAAAGTTTCCGTTGATCCTTTGTAAAAATAGTTTTCGTCCGATTCAACCCTACATCTATATACAATGTTATTTTGCAAACAAAATTTACTAAAATAGCATTTATCCTTATATCAACAATCACAATTTCTGGCTAAATCATTCTCTGTAATAGGATTACTATTTTTATTATTGTAAAAATTGTCTAATCTTTTATCATTAAATTCTAAACACATGTATATGTGAATGTTTTTTTTTACATTTGTCCTCCATGATCGCTTTACAACCATTGTTTGTTTACACCCTTATCAACTAGTGGTTCGACAAAAAAGATCAGCATAATAACACACTTAAAAATAAATACTAAGGTCGATTCGTTCGACGAAGCTTCTTCAAAGCGGTGCCCCAGTATGGCTGCAGTCTAATAACTGAAACAAGCACAATGATTAAAGACAGATGACGGACTCTGGCATCGATTGTTCCATTAACTGGACGACCTACAGAGTGAGTTAGCGTACAAAGTGGCTTGGTATTCCACAGATATGAAATACCCTTAATGTACTTCTTAGGTAGAAACACCGTGTGACAGTATGGCAAGATAATTCCTGTGAATTTCGAGTAGAATTCATCCGACGAGCTTCTGTCAGTTTCCATCCACAGAAAATCACTCATAAGCCTTTTGGATCGATGCATTCGAGGCTAAGATAAATGTGCTTATATAAGATCAGGACCGGATTAAGATCCAAAACGGCTTGAAGCACTGAAAAGATTTCGGGCCTCCCCCTTCCCCCGTATATATATTATTCAAAATATATACAATGACAAACCATAAAATGAAACAAAAACTAAACAAAAGATAGATAATGCTTTTGTTTTGTTTTTCTTTTGTATATTTCCATTTAATTTATATTTGAAAAGTTTTCTCTACTTTTTTTTAATTGCAAAGTCTTTGATCAGATCCTGAAAGTTAATTTTACGTAACACATCTGCTTCTATACTTAACAGAGATAAGATATCCCGAATATTATAATAGTAAATTTAAAGTAATTTCTTTTGTGCCGTAAACCATTTACAACTTCTCTTGATGCTCTAATCACGAGCTTATTTTGCTTAATGGTTAACCCAGCGTTGGTTGCATAAGATGTTAATGCTGTGTGATCGATCTCGGAACTTCGTAGTCGTATAGAAAACTTTTTCACTTGCCAGTCATGTCTTCTTCATCGTCCGCCGCTACAAATGATTTTACACCAATAGCCACCAACACACCACCGACATCTCTAACTTAATTCTGTCACTACCACCATCACTGCCAACCACCGCCATCATTGTCATCAAAACCACTACTACAACTACTACTACCATCACCACAGCCATTATGACCGCCACCGCCATCGCCCTCATCACCATCGCACTCACCACCACCACCACCAACACCGTGATCATCATCATCATCATCATCATCATCATCATCATTTCTATCCTCTTCATTTCCTTTCTTTTAATTTTCTTTCATCTTCGTCTTTTTACCTCTGACAACCTTTCATACTCCTCCACCTCCGCTTCTTCATCATCGTCTTCTCCAAATTTTTATACACACTTCTTGTTTTTTCTTTTTTCTTTTTCCTCTTTTCTCTCCCCCTGTCTCTCCAAACCCATCATTTGCCATTCCTGGCTCCCCTCCCCTCCTCGCGACCTTCTATACCTTTGCCATCCACTCACCCACCCTTTTCTTTCCTTCTTTTCTTTTCCCCCCTACTTTCCCTCTTTCCTTCTTTGCTCTTCCTGTTTTTTCCCTTCTCTCTCTCCCTCAATATATATAGGTGTGTGTGTGTGTGTGTTTGCGCGCATGCGTGCGCACATGTACACAGCTATATATATAGATATATATATACATATATGTATATATATGTATGCATGTACATGCATCTGTATACACATGATATATATATATATATATATACATATATATATATATATACATATATATATATATGAACTACTTCCATGACAAACAACACACCATCACCAGGCCCAGGCCTACTTACCACCACTTCCACCACCACCACCACCACCTTTAGCCACATGATGTCCCCCCCCCGCCTCCTCTTCCTTCCTCCACCTTCCAATCTTTCTTCCTCCTCCCACCACCACCACCACCACCACCACCACCACCACCACCACTACCTCTCTGACACTTGCATCAGCAAGCAAAATAAAATTACTATTATCAACGCCACGGCGATGCTTGTTAATAGCAGTGGTTTATGGTTTGCTGCAACAGACAATATTAATATCAGCATCAGTAACATCACCAGCACTTCCAACACCAGCACCAGCACCACACACCTCCACCCCACCCCACCCCACACCCTGACTGACCGCCTTACGTCTACGAACGACCAATCAACAACAACAACAACTGCAAGCAGTCATTTATCATTTCAGCCAACCAACCAACCAACCAACCACACCGCCGACCCTGCGCCACCAAATAACTTGGCACATAAAAATCCCAACTGCCCCACTTTACCCACCCAGAATTACTGCAGTAACAACAACATCAACAACAAAATAGTAACATGTTTCGTATCATTCATTTAGAAAGGAACATTAAACAAAATAAAAGAATATATAAAGAAAAATTATATATATATAATATATATATATAATATATATATATATATATATATATATATATATATGCATATATAAATAATAAATAAAAAATATATAAAAATAATATGACGCTAATAACTCCACCATGTTTTATCAGCGAGTGACCGAAATGTCGGTAATGATGAGGGAGGGCATTAAATAAGCTGATGAGGAATGGTCACGAGAAATTGATTGGCTATTGATGATGATGGTCTGTGTTGGCATGGATCGGGATACGTACATACATACACACATGCATATATATATATATTCATGTATGTGTGTATACTGTATTAATTGTTGGCCTCACACGAATTTTTATAAACTTCAGAAGGTGAAATAATTCCATTTTGGAATAGTGGATCTCGTAGCAAATAAAGATAAAAATAACAGCGTTTAAATATTGAATTAAGATAAAACCTTTGGATAGAAAGAAGTCAGGACCCACGGGCAGCCTCCCAGTCTTTTATTCAAAGGGGTTTTAAAGACAATATTTAAACATTATTTATAGCTTTATTTACTTCAGGATACACCACTCCAAACAAGAATTATTTCACGGTTTCTCAAGGTTTATAAACATTTTCATGACGTCAGCAACATGCAATCTTCGCTCGTAAGACTAAAATTTCTAAAACGGATGGAGAAATTTGTCATGTTTACAGGTGATATAGGTTCGTCTGCCACGAGCAATCTTTGGTTCTAAACCAACATTTACATGAGCTGGCAGAAACGTTAGCACGCCGGGCGAAATGCATAGCCGCATTTCGTCTGCAGTTACGTTCTGGGTTCAAATTCCGCCGAGGTCGACTTTGCCTTTCATCCTTTCGGGGTCGAAAAATTAAGTACCAGTTACGCACTGGGGTCGATGTAATCGACTTAATCCGTTTTTATGTCCGTCTGTGTTTAGCCCCTTATGGGTAGTAAAGAAATATATCTAAAGCTTTATTTGCTTCGAGCAATTCCAAAACTTGTTTGTGTGTGTGTGTGTGTGTTTCGGTAAGAAAGGGTTGAAGGACGTACAACACATGATATAATAGAAAAATTCAATAAGTGCTCAGACGAAAGCAAATGCCTAAACAGCGACGTTTGATTCGTAGAAATAATAGTTGAACCTGCAGTGGTCGACACCAAGCAGTTGCAGAGGATCAAGTCGCAGAGTCACAATAAACTTTCATCTTCCGAATTTTCATGGTTTCCTGCTATATTTGCAACTGTCGGTTTATATTTAATTGTACTGTTTACATAGATATACACATGCACGCACATATACATACAGACACGCACAGACACACATACACGCACGCACACAGGTGCACGCGTACGCACACACACATACACACACACACACATATATATACGAGGGTAAGTCAAAAATTATGCGCACTTTCGCCATAACATATCTTTATTATTGTCACACGGCCTTCTGCGCATGCGTGCTTATAGTTGGTACTATTGTGGTCACGTGATCGAAGTTTGAGCCTGATTGCGCCATTTTTTCTTTCTGGCTTTACAGTGTAAGCATGGCCGCTCTACTAGCAAGGTGCACCAAAGAGGAACAAAGAGCGACTATCCGATTTCTCTGGAAGGTGTGTCAGGTGGGGAAATCCATCGGAAGCTTTTAGCACAATACGGGAACAGTGCACTACCGCGTAGAAGTGTGTAAGATTGGATGGCGAGGTTTAAAAGTGGCCGGACAAGGGTGACGCACGAAGAGGGAACAGGACGCCCGACACTCTACACCACTGACGAGAAAATTCAGCAAGCTCGAGCGGTGGTAATGGTGAACCGGCGAGTTATCATCGATGAGGGAGCTCGTTCTTTGAGTGGGTATTTCGTAACTTGAGTAGGAAGTTTTTATGCTCATTTAGTCTTGTTTGACGTGTTTGTAAATTGGCCACTATACTGCATATGCGTCTTGTCATACTATATGGAATGTTTCTTTTGATGTGGGATGGGTGGCAGGAGTAGAAATTTAGATATTGGTGTGTGCCGTTTTTTTTTTTTTGTAGTAGAAATCTGTTGTGACGATGCAGTTGTGTATCTTGATGTTGATGTCTAGGAAGGAAAGTTCGTTATAGCTGGTTTCTGTCGTAAAGTTGATGGATGGGTACAGTACGTTGGGGATGTTGTGGAAAGTTCCTAGATCTTCTGATCTGTTCCAAAAGATGAAACAGTCATCGAGGTAACGTTTCCACATTTTTTTGTCTTCTCTGAAGCTGTGTTAGAAGATTTTCCCTATTTTCTCGTATAGTTTGTTCTCGAGGAAATCTATAAAAAGGGTGGCATATGAAGATGTGAATTTCGTACCCATAGCCATGCATTTATCTGTTGATGTGTCTTGTTCTAAATGTGAATGTGTTTTTTACAAGTATTAATTGGGTGGCTTTGGTGATAAAGTCTGTTTTGAAGCATTTATTTATACATGTATATAAATATATATATATATATATTTCCCTCTAGTTTCAGCTCAGGGCTGCGGCCATGCTGACGCACCACCGTTTTGCTACACTGTTATTACTGAGATCCTCCTCCAATATGTGGCACTTGGTGAAGAATGGAGTTTGATATAGCTACCCTCATTTGCACCTCTTGCCGTGAGGTAGGTTCATCTGGGACTCTCGACAGGAAGAGGCCCAGATTTGATTTAAAAACACCTACATCTACTTTGTGCAAGTTCCTCAGACTCTTTGGGAGAATATTAAGAAGCTGTGGGTCCTTGAAACCCAGGCTGTTGCAGTAGCTGGTCCTGAAGCGTGACGGCATTGCTGGGATCTTTGGCACTATGCAATGTCGTCCCGTTCTAGCATTGGTGTAACTTACAATGCCAAAATTTGGCACAATTCCTTCCAGGATCTTCCAGATATATATTACTGCATACCTCTCCCGTCTTCTCTCCAGGGAGTAGAGTCTTAGCTGTTTCAACCTTTCCCAGTAGCTGAGAAATTGCAAAGAGACGATCTTCTTTGTGAATCTTCTCTGGATTGCTTCAAGGTCCGCTGTTAATTTCACACTGGTGGGTGACCATAGCTGTAAGCAGTAATCCGGGCGGCTGAGGACGAATCTCTGCCAGAGGACCATCATGGTTTCCTTATCTCTGGTTCTGAATGTTCTTGGGATCCATCCAGCCATTCGTCTGCACTTTGTCGCCATCCTGGTAATGTGTACTTGGAAAGAGGTATCATCACTCATGTCGATACCCAGGTCCTTCACTGACTTACGCTCTGGGATTGAAATTCCCTATGGACCGGTGTACCCTGTACGTTTCATATTCAGTTTTGGATGCTGGTAGAGCTGGGATTGGAATTTTTCAGCATTAAACTGCATATTATTATCCTCAGCCCATCTGTAAATTGAGTCCAAATCCTGCTGCAGGTGTGCAACATCGCTGGGGTTCTGTATTTTCTGCGAGACTTTCGTATCATCTGCATAGCTTGCCAGAGTGGCTATCCGAGGATTTGAGGGCATATCTGAGAGGGCCACTATAAAAAGCAGTGGTTCCAAGACAGTGTCCTGTGGAACACTGCTCACTATTTGTGTGTTCTTAGAGGCGGCTCCATTAGCCACTACTGCCTGACTCCTATCTTACAGGAAGTCATGTAACCACTCACCATGTTTTCCAGCTATGCCAAGGTCACGCAGTTTGTGGCATATCATACCATGATCCACCTTGTCAAAAGCTTTTGCAAAATCAAGGTATATTTTTGAGTAACTGCCTCAACACCCAGTCATAATGCTGTAAGAACTGGGT
>NW_021836632.1:0-22500 GCF_006345805.1 Octopus sinensis | reverse complement strand
GAGCCTCGTAGAGCTTTTAGGTGCTTTCGCTCAATAAACACTCACAACGCCCGGTCTGGGAATCGAAACCGCGATCCTATGACCGCGAGTCCGTTGCCCTAACCACTGGTCCATTGCGCCTCCACTATCTATCTATCAACTATCTCTCTAGCTATGTAGATATTAATTTATATCCATGTGCTATTTCCCTTCCGTCTTTCTTTCTCTCTCCCTCTTTCTACATATATATGCCTGTACAGATGTATGTATAATTGTGTGTATAAATATACCCGTACACTTAAACACACACACACACACACACACACACACTCGCACACACAGACACGCACATACACACTAACGAACCTAGATTTCACACACCCATATATATACATGAATATGTGCGCTTTATTAAGTGTAACAGTGTGCGTTTCTGCACATATGTGCATATGTCTGTTTGTGATCGTAAGTGCACTTTTATGTATGCATCGTACAGAAGACTGTAACAAGAGTGTTTCATAGCTCCAGGAAACACCTAATGATATTGCAGCGAAAATATTTGAAGACGTTTCTATTAATATTATACATTGTTGCTGATTACGGTATACTCACGAAACCGTAACATGGTAAGTCAACACTCGGTAGGTTACAATTTAAGGCAAATCTCATTTTCTTCACTGGTATTCATACATAATATATCTTACAAGCTCGGCACCACGCCGCTAATTTAAATTAAGTATACGATTGGAAACAGCGTTTGAAACTTCCTTAATTTAAGTATCGTTTAGTATATGGCATTGTCTAAAAATATGTTTCCCATCGCGCAGGTATGGTAGTGCGGTAAGAAGCTTCATTCCCAACCACATAATTCCGGTTGCAGACCCTTGGCATGTTTCTTGTACTGTATAGCCATCGACCGACCAAAATGTTGTGAGTGGATTTCATATACAGAAACTGAAAGAAGCCTGTCGAATGTGTGTATGTGTGTGTGTATGTCTGTGTGTGTGTGTGTGTGTATGTGTTTGTGTCTGTATTTTTCTCCCTTATTTCTTTACTACCCACAAGGGGCTAAACATAGAGGGGACAAACAAGGACAGACAAACGGATTAAGTACGTAGCTGGTACTTAATTTATCGACCCCGAAAGGACGAAAGGCAAAGTCAACCTCGGCGGAATTTGAACTCAGAATGTAACGGCAGACGAAATACGGCTACGCATTTCGCCCGGCGTGCTAACGATTCTGCCAGCTCGCCGCCCTCGTCTGTATTTGTCTCCCATCACCGTTTGCCTACCGACATTGTTAAATTTACATCATATATATATATATATATATATATATATACACAAAATAGGACACGAATTCAAAACATCCAGAAAACTAGGTGATGCAAAAAGGAAACAACAAAACATCCAGATAAACGATACAGAGAAAACAAGGACGGGTCATTCGAAGTTTTTTATCTTCAGTCAAGATCCAGATTATCCTCGCAATTTCAGCTGAATATTCAGGAGATTGCTCCAATCTGGACAGCCCCAAGGAAATACTAAGCTAAGAGCATTTGATTCCTTGGAAGAAAGCAGCGAATGTATACAAAACCAAGTACGGAAAAAAATGATATCAGGAAATAACAACTGGTTTCTTTCGACTAAGGACGGATTGAATTAAGCTGGCGCGTGTGGAAATGAAGCCTTATGGCAGAGATGCAAGGATTTCACAAACACAGGGAAGAATATCGATGTTGCACGGAGCACGGTCAGACCAAGAAGAAAGAGCAGGTTGGCCAATCGGTCACGTGGGAAGAGAGGAGAGAGAAGTAGAAGCAGAGGGACAGAAGAATATATATATATATATATATATATATATATACATATATTGATAATGTAAAATAGTGATTGAAAATTCATTGTCTAGGAAATAGCCCGGCTAGCTGAATAAAATATGAGCGACAGACGCAATAGTAATTCAAAACAACACTCTGCACATCATACTTAAAGTAGGTACGCGTCTATAAGAATGCTATCTTAAGACGAATACCTCAGTTTATCACCCTTTCAACGATGTATATATATGTGTGTGTGTGTATGTGCGATTGTGCCTGTGTGGGTTTGCATATGTACGTGCATGTGTGTGTATGTATACGTACAAACGGCAGGCGGTAACTACTTTAAAAGCCTCTAATATAGGTACTCTAAAGTTTTATACTTTAGATAGCATATTAACTTTGGAAATGTTCAATTTTTCCATTATTAATTTTTTCTTTTTCATAGCTATTTTACGAAAATATGTATCACATTTTCCATTTATTCATTTATACAGTTGTATATAAAGCTGTTATGGTATACAAATTAGCTAATTTGATTTTTAGTTTTTTCCCGAGAATATATATAATATTTGTTCTTGTTTAATTTTTTTAAAATTTTCCTTTTCAGAATGAAATTTCAGTCGGATATAATGGCGATGTATGATTATGATTGTGTGAAATACATTTGAAGATCTCCTGTTTATGTAGTCAAATGAACGACGTGTGAAATGCTCGACATTCTTTAATCGTTTGGTGTTGCGAGGGAAATGTAGATTTATATATTGTAATAAAATATACAGGAGATAAATAGTGGTGTATACGTATAAATGTGGTATCATGGCTGGAATATTCATGATATTTAAATACACACACACACACACACACACACACACACATACACACACATATATAATATATATATATTTATATGCATGTGTATATGTATATACATATAGATAGATGCATGTATATATGTATACACTTATATATATACGCACACAACATTTATGTATATATATATATATATATATATATATATATATAGATATATAGATAGATAGATAGATAGATAGATAGATAGATAGATAGATAGATAGATAGATAGATAAAATACAAAGTGGGACAAGAACGCAAAACATCCGACTAGTTAGGTGATATCAAAATAGGACAACAATTCATCCAGATAGACGATACAAAGAAAACAAGGACGGGTCATTCGAAGTATTCTATCATCAGTCAAGTACCAGATTATCTTCGCAATTTCGGCTGAGTATACTTGCGATTGCTCCATTCTGGCCAGCCCCAAGGAAAAACTAAGCAAAGAGCGTTTGATTCTTTAGAAGAAAGCAGCGAATGTATATAAAAACAAACACGGAATTTTACACAAATAAACTGAACATAACAACAAGTATCTTTCGACTAAGGACGAATTAAATTAAGCTGGTGTGTTTGGAAATGAAGCCTTACGGCAGGGATAAAGGGTTTCACAAAGAAGATTCCACAATAAAATAAAACATATATGTATATATATGGATGGGGAAGCACTCCGTCGGTTACGACGATGAGGGTTCCGGTTGATCCGAATCAACGGAACAGCCTGCTCGTGAAATTAACGTGTAAGTGGCTGAGCCTAGTGGAGCTTTTAGGTGTTTTCGCTCAATAAACACTCACAATGCCCGGTCTGGGAATCGAAACCGCGATCCTATGACCACGAGTCCGCTGCCCTAACCACTGGGCCATTGCGCCTCCACTATGTATATATATATATATATAATATATATATATATATATATGTGTGTGTGTGTGTGTGTGTGTGTATATACACATACATAATACATACATACATACATACATACATACATACATACATACATACACACATATTTATATATAAATATGTATATACGTATCTTTTAATAAGCACAATTTACCAAAGAGCTACTAATACTTTCATACTTCAAAGATACAGCAATTAATTGGCAGATTGTATAACATGCCATGTATGAGGACCCATGCATACCATCAAATATATCTAAACAATAAACAAGACGCTCGGCAATGTGACAACATCAGAGAAGAATGGAAAGCAAAACCAAAAAACAATAACCAGTTTTTGTACCACCCGACTTTTGCATTTTTTCTTCTCGTTCTTTTTTCTCTCATCTTTTCGCATTTAGCAGCGTCCTGGTTTTTAAATACATCTGACGATATGCACTGAGCCTGGAAGATCGCTTGGACATACATGGCATTCTATATAAGCTTATAGTATTTCTAAAGCATGAAACTGTTAAATTGTTAGCAACCCTTTTTGACTTGTGTATATTATATTATATTTATCTCTTACTGGATGGATTACTTCTTTTGTTGATCCCTATAACGGAACTATAAACAGTGTATTCTCTCTCTGTTTATTTTTTAGTGTTCCTCTCTGTTGAAGAGCGTAAGCTCGAAACGTAAAAGGCTTTCTCACCTCCCCGGGCGTTGTTTATACACCTGTTTTCGTCTTTTTTTGTGTATTCCAACTATATATCTATATATGTATATATGTATATTACTTATTTTTCCCTATGTTACTGGTGGCGTTGAATGGTGCCAATAAAATCAATTATCCTTATTTTTAGTTACAATATTAATAACTACGTTAATTGCAAAGATGGGAAATACAACTTTCTGGTGTCTTGCAAAACTGGTTGCATCTTGTGTACTTTGTCAGATTTTCCAGACTTAATCGCCTACAAATATTTATATATACTCCCGAGAATAGTCTGAACTTCATTTTACAATCTTGATAACTTTTCGATTTGCATGAAGAGTTCCTCTCAACCTAGAGTTTCTGTGAATGGGAGAGATTTCCGAAAGGCTATTGGACTTCGATGTTATGATCATGAAGTCAGTCATTATGACCCATTTTGGGAATCTAAGAACCTGAAAGATGCAGAAGTTGTTACCATTGAGATGTTTGATGTCAGCTCAAATCTAAACTTAACCAAAATCAAATTCAAGTTTTTAAAAGGTGAATTTAATTTCGTTAACGAATAGCTATTAAAAGGAGCTTCTACCAGAGAGTCGCAGAGAGACTAAATATCTCGTAAAGCAGACTCTAAAAGACAACAGTTGCAATAATATAAGCGTGATTGCGAAAATACTTTGCAACTTTTCACTATATAATATTATCGGGCTTATAACAACGTAGGATATAAGGAACCTGTTATTTTATGATAGTCATATGCTTGTGCACGTTGCTGACTGATGAAGTAATCTACTTGAATTCATTTTATCAAATCCGTGAGAAAGTAAGGCGCTTAGCCATGTTTCGGTATCAGTTGCTACACGACATTTGAAGTTGACAAGAGGACAAGTTATCCTCACTACGATAAGCATAACTGGCTGTAGGATTTTTTCGATTTCCTCTAGGATCAGGTCTAGTCAACTCCCAAGCGTGACTGAAGAGTTATTTTTGGCGCCAAGTGAAAATATTATGATGTACTTGCTGACTTCTAGAAAACAGGACAAGGATGGAGAAAGATCCAATTTAACGGCAAAAAACTACGCCTGATAGTCCAAAGTTTTCTTCGCATTTAATAAAAATCAAGAAAAATGCATAAACTTATTGACACATCATTTGTACGCAAACAACATCAAACCAAGATTTAGAAGAACTAAATCGATGTTAATATTTTACTTGCATAGGGCCCCACAGCAGCCTAGAACAGGGTTTAGACTAAAGTTTAATGTGTGTTTTTCCATCTCCCCGTAAAGCATTCATAATATATCGCAGTCAGTCACGATCGGGAGGCTATAACGTGCACCAACGAAATATAAGTACATCATTAAACAAAGTGTATATGAAAGCGACAAAAATAAAGACTTAATCTTAAACTGGTTTCTATTCCCTGAAGACAAACATGCAAGTCAAGGTTATTTGGATACATTGCAAACACACATCCGCACAGACTTGCCGGTACACGTATGCATACAGACAGGTTTACAGACGATCACGTGCGCGTGCACATGTATGCTCACGCACGCATACATAAGCACTATTACAGCATTGTTCAACGAGCATTTGCAGTGGTAAACGACACTGCACGTTTACTCTTTCGATAAATATACGCCAACATACACGTGCGTGCGTGTGTGTGTGTGTATGTGTTTGTGCAAACGTATGTGTTTGTTTGTAAGTGTGCATGTATGTATATCGGTTTGAATCTATGTGTATATATTTGTATGCATATGAGCATGTGTATATATAAATGCATATATATATATATATATATATATATATATATATATACACACATTTATATGCATGCACTTGAATACATACACAAAAATATAGGCAAATGGTGCATATGCCTTTGCCGAAAAAAAATCAGTGGATTACAAACGTGACACACATATACATATGCATTCTTAAATAAAAACATCCCTAACACATTTACGACACACCACAACTATATAGATACATATATTCACACATACATACATACACACAACACATACAATATATATATACATACTTATAAATATAATATGTATATATATATATATATATATATAATACACTGAGTGTGTTAAACTATTTCAGATATCAGGTATGATTGTCGCTGACCTTCAATAAAAGTAATGTCAAGTGGAAAAAAAAACAAGAGAGAAAGCCGCATCGAAACAAATCTGTAAAACTGGCCGACGACGATATTGAAGTTACGATGTCAATGCAAGTGTAGAGTTATAAATAATGCTGCCGCATTAGTGGAACCAGATTGGTTTTTGTGTATGTATGTATATATATATGTGTGTGTCTGTGTGGGCTTGTATGTGAGTATATATGCATGTAATATACATATATACACATATATACGTATACATATATATATATATATATAGATACACACTACATATAACGTATATATATATATATATATATATATATATATATATATATATAATATATATGCGTACACACATACATACGCCCATATATCATATATATTTTTCGATATAGCATATATGTGTTGTCTGTGTGTATCTGTGTATATTTATATATACCATATACATGTACATGAATGTATGCATATCTGTCTGTCTATCTTATCTATCTATCTATCTATCTATCTATCTATAAATATATATATAATACACACATATCTATATATCTATCTATCTATCTATCTATCTATCTATCTATCTATCTATCTATCTATCTATATCTATATAATCTATCTATTCTCTCTCTCTCTCTTCTCTCTCTATCATATATATATATATATATATATATATATATATTATATATATATATATATATATATATACACACATTTATATGCATGCACTTTGAATACATACACAAAAATATAGGCAAATGGTGTATATGTCTTTGCCTAAAAAACATCAGTGGATTACAAACGTGACACACATATACATATGCATTCTTAAATAAAACATCCCTAACACATTTACAGACACAGACACACCCATATATAGATACATATATTCACACATACATACATACACACACACATATACATATATATATATACATACTTATAAATATATATATATATATATACACTGAGGTGTGTTAAACTATTTCAGATATCAGGTATGATTGTCGCTGACCTTCAATAAAAGTAATGTCAAGTGGAAATAAAAAAAAAAGAGAGAAAGCAGCATCGAAACAAATCTGTAAAACTGGCCGACGACGATATTGAAGTTTACGATGTCAATGCAAGTGTAGAGTTATAAATAATGCTGTCGCATTAGTGGAACCAGATTGGTTTTTGTGTATGTATGTATATATATACTTGTGTGTGTCTGTGTGGGCTTGTATGTGAGTATATATGCATGTATATATACATATATACACATATATACGTATACATATATATATATATATATACACACACATATATACGTATATATATATATATATATATATATATATATATATGCGTACACACATACATACGCCCATATCATATATATTTTTCGATATATGCATATATGTGTGTCTGTGTGTATCTGTGTATATTTATATATACAATACATGTACATGGAATGTATGCATATCTTGTCTGTCTATCTTCTATCGATCTATCTATCTATCTATCTATATCTATCTATCTATCTATCTAAAAATCCTATCTATCTATCTATCTATATATCTCTCTCTCTCTCTCTCTATATATATATATATATATATATATATGTATGTATGTTTGTGTATCTATTTATCTACCTATCTTTTAACTACAAATATATTGTGAGTAGGAGATCGAGAGAGAAGGAGAGAGGGGAGAAGAGAGTGTGAGAGAGAGTGCGGAAGAGACTCGGATACGGAACGAAAGGTTGCAGAAGAGAGCGAGTGTGTGTGTGTGTGAGAGAGAGAGAGAGAGAGGAAGAGAGAGGAGGTGAGAAGGAAATAAAAGGAGATTGGGATAAACAGAGTGGGTGAAAGAATATGGCGGATGAATGTTGAAAGACAGCGTGGGGAAGTCCGAAATGAGTGTTTGAGTGAAAGACAGACAAACGAATAGACAGACAGACAGATAGATAGATAGATAGATAGATAGATAGATAGATAGATAGATAGATAGATAGATACATAGATAGATACATACATACATACATACATACATACATACATACATACATACGTACGTACGTACATACATACATACATAGATAAGTAGATAGATAGGTAGGTAGATAAATAGATAGATAGATAGAGATAGATAGATAGATAGATAGATAGATAGATAGATAGATAGATTGATAGATAGATAGATGGAAAGACAGAGGTAAAGCGATTGAGAATATGAGCGAGAGCAGGAGGCAAGGAGATACAGAAAAGAAGAAAAAGTGAAGACAGAAGGAAATGAGGGAGGGGAACACACATAGAAGTGTATCAGTTCTCTGATTTGTTCGGTGTGTGGTAGGTAGGTGTCGTTTCAATGAAGCTGATAATAAAGGTGGTTAATTTTCAGTCAGCGACAATGATAACTGATTAGGGTTATGTCATCACAGTAGAATTGGTTTTCGTGACAGCCGGAGGTGGAAAATGGTAATGTAATTTCCCAAGCATTCATCAAACAAAAGACAGCAATCTATAGTCTTCATTAGTACCGGAGCCTGAAGCCAAGATTCAAGAACCAAGACACACCACTCATATATTTGAAAAAAAAAAAAAAATAATAGTAATAATAATAATGATAGTAATAGTAATAGTAATAATAATAATAATAATAATAATATAATAATAATAATAATAATAATAATAATAGTAATAATATTAATAGTAATAATAATGATAATGATAATGATGAAGAAAACGCGAAGCTAAAACGAAAAGCTTCCCTATTTAGAAGGTTTGTGGGACCGTGCATCGTGTAGATCTTTTAACAAGTTAAAACTGTCTTATTTATTTCTGTGTTTTCATTACCATATATTGTAAGATAATGAATGAAGAAAAGGAAGAAGAAATAAGAGACGAAAAATAAAGGAATCAAATAGAAAAAAAAAAGAAAAAGAAAAATGAAGACGGCGAAGGGAAAAATAGACGTTTATTTATTTATTACAAATACTATACAGAACAATAATAAAAGCGTGATGGAAGTGACTGAAATGGCGTAGTTGATTAATGGCGACTATTCAGGTTCAACATGTGATGTAAGTAGAATATATATATATATATATATATATATATATATATATGTGTGTGTATTTATATATATATATATATATATATATATATATATATATATATATGTATATACATGTATATATATCCATATATATATATATATATGTATATATATGGATATATACATGTATGTATGTATATAGTATATATATATATATGTACATATATGTGTGTGTATATGTATATTGTGTATATAAACATATTACACATGTATATATATATATATGCATATGTGTATTATATATATGAATATGTGTATATATATATATAATATATATATATAATATATATAATATATTATATTATTTGTGTGTGTATGCTTAGACTCGCTCTCACATATATATATGGGTTTTCTGATTGTGTTTATGTATGCATGTTTGAGTGTGTATGTGCGTGTGTGTGTGAGTGCATGCGTATACATGCGTGTGCGTGTGTCTGTATGGGTGAGAAGATTTGTTCGAGTGCTCATGCCTTTCGAAAAATTTCCGTGTCATGTTTATTGCGTGTTTGTGTATATCTATTTACAACATAGGATTGTCCGTCTATTTTGTACTGCAGTAAGTTTATTAGAATAAACATCACAAGTAAGAAATCAACGAAACCGTTTGTTAGACATTTTCAGAGGATGAAGTAGACGTTCTGATCTTCAGTTCAATTCAATCTTGGATCGGTAGGCTTTCTAGGTTGTTGAGATATGAAGCGTGGAAAATTTATTTTTTGCGTGTGTATGTATGTGTGCGTTTGCGTATGCTTGAGTGCCAGCATGTGCAAGCGTATGTGTGTCACTAAATATTATCTATATACGGAAATCTCTGTATATATAACATAAATACATACATAACCTTGTGCGAGTACTTGTGTGTCTGTGTGAAAAATATATATATACATATATAATCAAAGTAAGGAACAAGGATATGTAGAGGTAAGGCAGTGCGATCGTTTCATGCGACTCTATTTAATTGAACAATGGAAACATTACATCAATTTAAAATGTAGAGCAATCTTCAGTTGCACAAAAAACATAGAATCTATTTAAATTCGAAGGACTCATTTGTGGACTCATTTGTATAATTATACAAATGAGTCCTTCGAATTTAACTAAATTCTATATTTTTATGCAGCTGAAGTTTGCTCTACATTTTAAATTGATATTATGTTTGCATTTTTTAATTAAATGGAGTCGCATGAAACGATCTTACTGCATTACCTCTGGATATCCTTGTTGCTTGTTTTGATTATAATCACCTTATTTAAAATTTTATAGATAATACCATGCTAAATTCTGGTGCCTTTAATTTAAGTACCATATTCATCTGACAGTCTATTCAATACTCTCGGCTCATTGGCAAACGGCTTTCTGGGACAGCGACATTTCGACATGTGTCGAATTGGGAGAACTTATTCTCCTATGATTCTCCTATGACATATACAACATATTTTCCGTCTAAAACTCTCCAGATGTGTGAAGAATAAATACGCGAATAATCGTACCGAGTGGCGTTGTACACAAGACACATGGAAAACTTTTGTCGGTTGGCAAATATAAGCACCGATCAGAAAATCCTTTTGTCCTTTAAGCTTAATGTTCTGTATGTATCTGGCTGACGAGTCGCAGCATATCGAAATACCGATGTCTCAGAATGTCATTGGCTAATTAGCCACGCGTGTTGAATACGCTATCATAAGGAGCACTCCGTCGGTTACGACGACAAGGGTCCCAGCTGATACGATCAATGGACCAGCTTGCTCGTGAAATTAACGTGCAAGTGGCTGAGCATTCCACAAGCACGTGTGCCCTTAATGTAGTTCTCAGGGAGATTCAGCATGACACAGAATATGACAAGGCTGGTCCTTTTGAAATACAGGTACTACTCATCCTTGCTAGCGAAGTGGACTGGAGCAACGTGAAATAAATTGTCTTGCTCAAGGACACAACGCGTCGCTGAGAATTGAACTCACGACCTTAGGATCGTGAGCCGAATGCCCTAACCACTAGGCCACGTTCCTTCACACGCTGTCATAGAAAAAGGGAAGATGTTTTCTTATGACGTGACCTACACTGGCAAGTCTATTTTGAGTCTGTACCTACCTAAACATGTTAAGAATAAATACGGAAATAATCGTAATTATTTCTCTTTGCTTAGTTCTCAAAACTTTGAAGTTGGATATATTTCATCTTTAGAATATATACTTTCTCTTTAGGACTTTTATTTCACTATTTTTTAAACTGATGGTTAAAAAAAAAATTTAAGACTAACCAGAGCGAATATTTAAATAATGTACCAAAAATAGGTACATCTTTCAGGATGACGTCATTTTCCTCATCATCCCTTTTATAAACATATCTATACAGGCATCTGCTTCGAACACATTATATGTCTATAGTGAAGAACTGGGACAGAAGTTAATATAGAAGAACGGTTACCCTACCAGTAAATGATACACTGTCGGTTACTGCAATGAGGGATCCACTTCATCAAATAAAAAGCTTGATCGTCACACGCGTACCCTACCCTTAAGGTATTTCTAAAGGAGATTCTGTGGGACAGAGAATGTATCAAGACTGACCTTTTGAAATATAGGTACTGGTCATGTTTGCCAGCCGAGCAGACTAGAGCAACGTGAAATCAAGTATCTTGCACACGAACTCTACGCATCGTCAGGATTCGAACACAGGACCTTAACATCGTGAGCCGAATGCACTAACCAGTTAGACACGTGCCTTCACTATTCCACCATTATGAATAGTGTGAAACTCTCACATCAGTTATAAAAGAACCTGTAATCTTTTACATTACTTTCACGAGAAACCTTGTATGTGTGTACGTAGATTGACTGACGATAGAGTTGTGCATGTACGTATATATATTATATATATATATATAACGATGATTATGTGTGTATTTGTGCACTTTAATGCAGTATAACACTCCAAATCTCATGTGTAAACGAAATACCATGGCCTTTGCAATAAGACAGCAGCAATCATAAATTCTCTTGATATTAAAGAAATATATCGAAAATGAATTTAATTTCATCAAATGTTAAGTGATATTAGAGACACAGCTACTTAATCAATAATATTTATATATACATGTTAAATTAGAGATTTCAACATTTACACTTACTGTATTGCAGTTTCATCGATTTCATGAAAATTCTGTTAGAGAAAACAAGAACATTTAGTGTCTGAATTGTATGAGAATTTCAATGCCGTAAAGAAATAGTCTCTTATATTACATTCAACTTTGAAGAATACGGATGGCATGTAGAGACAAAGAGAGAGGAAGAGAAAGGAAGAGAGAGGAAGAGAAAGGAAGAGAGAGAAAGAGAAAGGAAGAGTGAGGAAGAGAAAGGAAGAGAGAAGGAGAGAGATAATATGAGAACTCAAAGGAAATTCTTAAATACTTAGTGTATGTATATGTAGTGTGTGGGAATGTAATGATGTCGATCTGTCCGCGGAAACAGAAGCAGAATACATAAATTGCAAGTGTAGCTAGGACAAGTTTTGAGTATTCTAGGTTAAACGTTACTTTTGTTGTACAAGAAACCGACACACGAAAAAGCATTACAATACGACTATTCCAATTAACGGCTACTAATTTTTTGGTTGTCATTAATCGGTGAGTGCGTGAAATGGTTACCGCGCAGGACAAAATGATTAGCGGAGTTTTATCCGTCTTTTCACTCTGACTTCACATTCTGCCGGGGTCGACTTTGCCTTTTATCATTTCGGGGTCGATATCATAAGCCACAGTTGAGGGCTAGGTTCGATGTAATCAACTCAACCCCTCTCCAGAATCTGCTGGCCTTATGCCAAAATTTGGAACCAATTATTTGGTCATCATAAGGCGGTGAGCAGGGAGAATCGTTACTGGGTTGTGCAAAATGCTTAGTGGCGTTTCCTCCATCTATACTTTGTGAGTTCAAACTCCGATGGGATTGAATTTACCTTTCATCTTTTCGGGACCGATAAAATAAGAACCAGTTAAACACTGCGGTCGATGAAACCACTATCTCCTTCGAACTTGCAGGGTTGTATATATTATTAATAATATATATAGTATAATATATATACATTATACACGGCTTCTTTCAGTTTCCGCTTACCAAATCCACTCACAAGGCTTTGGTCGGCCAGAGGCTATAGTAAAATACACTTGCCAAGGTGCCACGCAGTGGGACTGAATCCAGAACCATGTGGTTGGTAGCAAGCTACTTGCCACAGAACCACTATATATTATATATATATATATATATGTTATATATATATATATATATATCTATATATATATATATATATAATATATATATATATATAATATATATATATCTTATAATAAAAACGAAGACGTGTGTGCGTGTGTATGAGTGTGTGTGTGTATGTGTGTGCGTGTGTGTGTATGTGTGTGTATGTGTGTGCGTGTGTGTATGTGTGCGTGTGTGTGTGTGTGTACAAGCCTTTTCTTCATCCTGCCTAAAATAAGTATTTTGCATCCGATTTCGTTCATGCTGGGAACGACATCACTTATGTTCCAGTGATGCTCATAGACTTAAACTTTTCCACGTAATGAGTAATGCCATCCATAGGGGTCACCTTCTCATAGGTAAGCAACAAATACCAACGATCGTTGCTTCAAGGGTCACTACTCTTGATGACTTCGTTATGCTTCCTCCACTTCGTCTTCTACTACAGTTTTTACAATGCCCACTTACAATGAACCACCGATATTTGCAGACTAGCATTGCCTTGAGGTAGCCAAGTAATTTAAATGAACATTTAATTATTTTTGATATTCCTGCGGAAATTAATCCATATTATATATATTTATGTTCTATGCTTTTACTCATACGAAGTTGTGACATTTATACAGCTTTTACAACTCCAACTGCAAACTGCCGATATTTGTACGTTAGCACATGACTGTTCCTGCACCTACAAATGCAGCTGTCACCTCTCTTAACCACGACTTACCCCGTAAACGACCTTCTCAAGAAGGTTGTTACAGATCAGTTGACAACCGTTATCTGTCTGTCCTTGTTCATCCACTCTGTGTTTAGCCCCTTGTGGGTAGTAAAGAAATAGGTAAGTTCCAGGGCGTAGCCGTTCGAAAAAGGAGACCGTTAGAATAAAATGATTTATGACTAACAGGAAGCAAAACAAAGAAACAATGCGCCGGGGAGGAAAACCGCGTGACACATGTAAATGTCTTGACAGAGGGAACTATACTACAATGTTCATCAAAGTATTTACTCAAGTGCTCATTTTCTAGAATAACAGTAATTTGAAGTATTATTGGTTTGGATATATTCATATATTCTCGACAAACTTTCTCTATCAGATTACACACTTTCCAGCAGAATTTCTCAAGTCCTAAAATCTTCCAGGACTCCCACTCCATGAACTTCACTTAAAAGTCGGTTGCCCAGTCATCCTCCTACGCAACCTAATCGCACCCACAGCATGAAAGGGAACTCGCTTTGTGGTCAAACAAATGATGGACCACGTCATTGAAGCCCAAATTATAACGAGACACGGCAAAAGCGATACTGTTTTTATTCCGAAAATTCCTCTAACCCCAACAGAGCACCCCTACCGTATGCGGAGACTTCAGTTCTCTCTCAAACTCCGCTTCGCCATGGCAATTATCAAAGCACACGGTCAGTCGCTAAAAGTAGACGGAGTGGACCTTCGACCGTCATGCTTTTCCCATGGACAGTTCTATGTCGGTCGTTCCGGAGTTGGCCATCAAGACAGCTTATTCATCTATGCTGCTGAAGCAAAAAAACCAATAATGTCGTGTAAAAAGCAGCCTTACAGTAATTATTCTTCTACTGCAATCTTCACATCAACACCAAACTGTAGCCATAAGCAGTCAGACTTCCTACGAGCATTTCATGTAATATTTTGCTTCATTTCCGTGATTGCTGTTAACAGTACAATATTTTTTTTACAACGACTCTTCTTACTTCACGCACGCTGTGCACTCATAAGCGTGCTCTGACATTTATTTTTGTACATGCCATTATTCTATTTGTGTGTTTGCTACAAATGTTTGCTTTTGTTTATCATACACGACTCTCATTGAAAAAAGCTTCAATATGATTGTGTCAGGCATTACAAGTAAAAAAAACTACATGCTACGAAACGCTTCAGGTATGATATAGGATCCCTAATGAAATGTGATCTCATTTCAGGGACTTTCCATTTATTTCTACCTACTAAATTGCTGTTTCAAAATACTTTATTCATTGCCTAGGTTGCTTAATACCATATAATAAATTGCAAACAGAATTGGTAATTATACGTTTTATGCCTACGAACTTGAAACGAATTCTAACATCGGGATAATTCCACTTAAACCGTCCTGAGGTGTGCAACATTATAATAAATTATACCACCAAAGGACGGGTGCGTTTGCTTTTATATAAATAATATATATATATATATATTTGTATATATATATATATATATTATATATATATATATAATATATATATATTATATATATATATAATATATATATATATATATATGTATGTATGTATGTATATATATGTATATATATATATATGTATGTATATATGTATGTATGTATGTATGTATGTATGTATGTATGTATGTATGTATGTATTTGTGTCTATTTTTCCCTTGTTAACAATTAACACGGAAAAAAATAGTTAAGTAGTTACCAGGGTGGCAAAAAGTCACATAAATAAAAAGGGTGTAACTCCTTGTTTTTAAAGGTAGAATCTATGGGCTTACGGGAAATATTTTGTATAATATATATAAATAGATAGAGTTAAACGCAGGTGTCCGTTGTGGGTCCGTAAAGACACCCTCGCAGTGTACGTACGTCAGTTTGTTTCATCGATTCCCAATTACGTCTGTTCTAATTACAGGTGATCATCAGAATTCTTTTTTTACGAATGCGCCAACGGTCAATGACTTGTTGTACTACATCAAGTCGTAAAGGTGGTGAGCTGCAAAATGCCTAGCGACATTTCGTCCGTCATTACGTTCTGAGTTTAAATTCCGCCGAGGTTGACTATGCCCTTCATCCTTTCGGGGTCGATAACTGCTGGCCTTGTGCCAAACTTTGAAATCTATATGTAAGATCCTTGTGTTCTTCATGAAGTTATTATTTAATATCTGCTAGACATTAAATATTGGTTTCAAATGTTGGTACATGGTCAACAATTTCGTGTGTGTATGTGTGTGTGTGTGTGTGTGTGAGTAGAGAGAGAGAGAGAGAGAGCCACAGAGAGAGAGTGAAAGTGAGAGAGAGAGAGAGTAAGTTAAATTGATTACATTGACCCCAGTATTCAACCAGTAAATATTTTATCGAACCCGAGAGGATTAAATGCAAAGTCGACCTAGGCTGAATTTGACATCAGAACGTAAGGACGGACGAAATGTCGCTAGTTATTTTATCCGGCGTCCTAACGATTCTACTGACTCACAGCCTTCTAGACATTAAATACCGGTTACAAATTTTGACACAAGGCCAGCAAGTTTGGGACTGGGTGGGGGTAAGTCAATTACATCGACCCCCGGACTAAATTCCACTATGCATTTTGCTCGGAGTGATAACGATTCTGCCAGCTCACTTCTGAAAACTATACATTAAATATTTATTTCTTTACTACCCACAAGGGGCTAAACACAGAGAGGACAAACAAGAACAGACAAACTGATTAAGTCGATTACATCGACCCCAGTGCGTAACTAGTACTTAATTTATCGACCCTGAAAGGATGAAAGGCAAAGTCGACCTCGGCGAAATTTGAACTCAGAACGCAGTGGCGGACGAAGTACCGCAAAGCATTTCGCCGGCGTGCTAACGTTTCTGCCAGCTCGCCGCCTTCCTTTAAATATTGAATTTATTATATATCTGGGAAAATATTCTGAAGGCACAGCAAGAAAAATTGCCTGATACTTTTACTTTACTGACATTGTTCCAAGGAAAGTTCGAGGCGAATATACAGGGAAAGGGGAAGAACGAATATACAAATTCAAAAGATGTCGACTATCAGAAAAATTTAGGAATTGAATATCATAGACGAGAGGAAAACATGATGATGATGGTAAGTTCCAGGGCGTAAAGGCGGCGAGCTGGCAGAAATGTTAGCACGCCGGGCGAAATGCTTAGCGGTATTTCGTCTGACGTTACGTTCTGAGTTCAAATTCCGCCGAGGTCGACATTGCCTTTCATCCTTTCGGGGTCGATAAATTAAGTACCAGTTACACACTGGGGTCGATGTAATCGACTTAATACCTATGCCTGTCCTTGTTTGTCCCCTCTGTGTTTAGCCCCTTGTGGGTAATAAAGAAATAGGTATTTCGTCTGACGTTATGTTCTGAGTTCAAATTCCGCCGAGGTCGACTTTGCCTTTCATCCTTTCGGGGTCGATAAATTAACTACCAGTTACACACTGGGGTCGATGTAATCGACTTAATCCGTTTGTCTGTTCTTGTCTGTCCCCTCAATGTTTAGCCCCTTGTGGGTAATAAAGAAATAGATATAATCGACTTAATCCGTTTGTCTGTCCTTCTTCGTCCATTCTGTGTTTAGCCCCTTGTGGGTAGTAATAAATAGGTAAGTTCCAGGGCGTAGCCGTTCGAAAAAGAATCCGCTAGAATAAAATGATTTATGACTAACAGGAAGCAAAACAAAGAAACAATGCGCAGGAAAAACCGCGTGACACATGTAAAGGTCTTGATAGAGGGAACTATACTAGAATGTTCATCAAAGCATTTACTCGAGTGCTCATTTTCTAGAATAACAGTAATTTCAAGTACTAGCAGTATCGCCCAGCGTTGCTCGGGTTTGTTTCGACCCTTTAGACTTGGAATGTTTGAAAAGTAAAAATTGTGCGTTATGTAGCTTGTTATTCTCTTTAAGTGAAAATGGCGACACAGCAGTCGAAAAATAGTAAGAAATAGGAATTTTCATAGAAAAAAAGCACCTTTTTCATGTAAATAATTTTTGGTGCTAACATGGTCCGGCTTTCCACATTTTATTGGTAATCTTTAGCTGTCTTCTTTCATACAGTGTAGTTGACTGTGAATGTAAAAATGATGGCGTCATTTAAATCGCCCTCTAGTCAATACAGGTAAATTGATGAATAATCGCTCTAGCAACATCTACAATAGAAAACAGTAAGTTAGAAATTTATCTTTATGGCAGAATGGTTTGTTTTATTCATACGTAAAAGTCCCTCTAGGTGAAAATGTTGATGTTTGTAACAGGAGCAAGGTGTTTTCCATGTGTAAGCGGAAAAATATCGTATGTATATTAACATCTAAATAAATATTCGAAAAAATTTGAATTTGTGAAAACAGCCAACTATTGTACGTCGCCCAAAAGATATTTTGCAAGACATTTGTTTTTGTGAGACAAGAAAATAAATGCTTTATTTGGAAGACGAATACACAGATTACAGTGTTAGTCATTTTGTATTGTCATTAATACGTATATCTAAGGCGGCGAGCTGGCAGAATAGTTAGCACGCCCGGCGAAATGCTTAGCGGTATCTTGTCTGACGTAACGTTCTGAGTTGAAATTCCGCCGAGGTTGACTTTGCCTCTTATCCTTTCGGGGTCGATAAATTAAGTACCAGTTACGCACTGGGGTCGATGTAATTGACTTAACTCCTTTGTCTCTCCTTGTTTGTCCCCTCTGTGTAGCCCCTTGTGGGTAGTAAAGAAATAGGTATTTCGCTACTTTCTGAGTTCAAATTCTGCCGACGTTGACTTTCCTTTTCATCCTTTCGGGGTCGAAAAGTACCAGTGAAACACTGGGTCAATATAATCGACTCACCTCCTCCTCCAAAATTTGTGACCATGTGGCAAAAATTTGTAACAATTATTTCATATCTTTAAAGATGTTTGTTTGATTCCACGTCAGTTGTTTATGGTCAAACTTCTGCTGAAATAAATATAGTACAATTAAAATCTAAATACTTTCCAGGATCTATCAACTATTAATTTTCATTTTTGTATTTGATTTACAAGATTCTTGATATATACTCGTCTGTTGAAGCAATTGTTGTTTTCTATTTGTAATAGCAATCCCCGTATATTTTAATTAACTTGCATATATATATAGAAATCCAGTAAACTGCAATATTCGTCTGCAAAAATCTTTTCGTATAAATTTATAGCATTAAAACGCAGCGAAGTACACCAGTAGTAGACAAAAATCATACAACAGTGGGGGTTGAATTGCTATGTCTTGATTTCTTCTTCTTTGGGTATCATCAGTAGCAAGTATCCACTATCAGCCGCATGGTTTGGAAAATTAATCTCTATTGATAAATAAAACAGTAATTAACAAAAAACCTAGGTAAAAATAATATTCGGTATATTTTACTTAACGTAGATGATTACGCCAATAATAAATTTATTCACATTATACCGATAATAAACATACCAGTGGCTACGCATGAATATAATGACAAAAAATAATATAACAAACAAATAATCGTGCATTGTTTGATAATTTCACACTCCTCGAAACTGAAAATGGCCTCGGATGACGGAAATTTTAAGGTAATATCAAAACCTAAGATTTTTTCCAGTGTATTAAGTGAAGCTGAAAAAAATATTTTATCAAAAGCAGGACAAAATATAGTTGAATTTAAGAACATGGATTGTTAAACGGCTATTGTAAGAACGAAAAAATAAACGACCATTTTGATTTATCATTAATGAATGCCAATCCCCCACCACCGATAAAAAATGAAAGGAAACTAAATTGAAAGAGAACATTCATTCATATATAAATATATATTTATATGTTATATACATATACATACATACATATAATATATATATATATATATATATGCATGAATATACGTAATATACCTACGTGTTCTATATATGTGTTTATATATATATATATATACTATGAACATTTTATATATATGTACATACGTAGATAATATATTATATATATATATATATATATATATAGTAGATATGTATATATATATACTATACACATACATACATACATATATATATATATATATATATATATATATATGCGTGGATGCTTTCAAACAGACAGACGGACACACACACAACCAGACACACAAACATACATAAACACACAATAGAGAATGGACGAAAAAACATCCCATACAAAATCAGCTTATATCACAACTGTTTGTAAAATCGGGACTGCATTAATTTACATGCTGTTTAAACTTTATCAATAATATAATGTTTAGACTGGGAAGTTTCAGTTTGTTGTCTTTTTTAAGCCCCCCCCCCATCCACCACGCCACGCTGCATGTCGTGCATTCATTGTTGCCTTTGTGGAGTGTTAGTTGACCTGACATATAAGAGTGAATATGTAGAATTAAGATAAAGGTCAATAGCTGAATCAGTGGAAATGTCGCAGTCGCTGATACTTAGGAAATTAATGATATCCATTTTATTTTCAGAATACTGACGTAATTGATTCACTCAAAAGACATGGCGGCTCTAATTAACTTTATTTAACATTGCATTTGTTATCACTATTAATATACCTATATATAAATATAAACATATATACATACATTCATACGTAAACATCAACATACACGCACACACACACACGTGCACGCACACGCACTTATACATACACACACACGCACACACACACATATATATATGTTAGAAAATAAATTGAATGTTATTTACGCACAAATATATTCGTTTCCTATCTTTTCTTTCTTTCTTCCTTTCTTTCTTTCTTTCTTTCTATCTATCTATCTATCTATCTTTCTCTCTGTCTGTCTATCTATCTATCTATTTATCTATCTATGTATCTATTTATGTATCTTTATAACATGTATGTGTGAGGTTATATATATATATATATATATATATATTATATAATATATATATAAATATACAGTATATATATTATATGTGCGTGTGTGTACGTGTGTGTGTGTGTGAGCGGATATCCATCTTCGTGTATATACGAATATATGTGTGCGTGTGTCTATGCATGAATGTATGTATTTTCATACTAGTGTGTACCTGTGTGTATTAATCTGTTTAGTCTGAAGCATTTAAATAAGCCATAGCGTATAGCACTGAAAATCGACAAAATGAATCATAAACTGACTCTTAATAACTATAAACACCGAATCAGGTACTGAGTACTATGTCTTCCCTTTGTGAAGGGACACTGAGAAACACGAAGATACATACATACAATATATATATATATATATATATATATATATATATATATATATATATATATATATATATACATACGTATACATACATGCATACATGCATACTGATATTATTCTTTATTCTACTTGTTGCAGCCGTTAAACTGAGGGCGTTGTGGAACGCCGTTATATTACTAGTTCGTAAACACACCAACGTCCCTTCTGAAGTTGTGGTCGGAGAGAAACACCATCACAAAGGCACACACACACACACACACACACACACACAACACACACACACACACACACACAACACACACACATACACTCATACACACATACATATACATATACATGCATATGCATATATCTATGTATGTATATATATATGCACCATATATATATATATACTTAACAACGTGATGACACAGGAAAAACCAAATTTTATGTAATAAATTTTATCAGCTTACAGCTGCTTCTTCTATAACATATAGTGTACATCTTGCTTACAAAACGGTGGCATTACATCAGTGATAAACATTGCACATATCATCTTTATTGGTTTAGTATATGTTTACAAACTGAAGAAGACATTATATGTGATTGGTGCAAATTATGAAACTTTGTATCGACAATTGTGCTCTAATTATACATACACCAGGAAGTTCGATAATAAATATTAGTATGATTACCTCATTCTTAGTTAAATTATTTATAAGTTTACCAAATGTTTTACGTTCTTTACTAATCTAGACACAAAGCCCGAAATTTTTAGGAAGTAGATTATATCGACCCCAGTGCGTAACTGGTAATTAATTATCGATCCCGAAA
>NW_021836631.1:20000-23321 GCF_006345805.1 Octopus sinensis | reverse complement strand
AATCTGGCCAGCCCCAAGGAAAAATTAAGCTAAGAGCGTTAGATTCCTTGGAAGAAGATAGAGCCAGCAAGAAGTAGCACGGCTGGACAGCTATTTTTTAATCCCTACACATGTTTCCATAGAATATAATTCTTCATATACACAGGTGTAGTAAAAAGCTTTGTCATGTATATACTTTGAAAGCAACTGAAGTTGTTCCGTGAAATTTTTCTTTTGTGGCTATAATACAAGTTTAAACGATGTCAATTTGAAAAAATTCTTTTCATTGGCTTAATAAGTTATTAGCCGAAGCTGTCCTAGTTTTCGACCAAAAATATTTCTGAAATTTAGCCCCTTAATGCATCAATTATTTTGACATGGCGTTTCATTTCAAAACATATTTTTTAATTTCCTTCTTTTTTATTTATATACACTGTGTTAATTACAAAAAAAGTTTTTTTTGTCTTGTTTCCTTTACTTTTTATTATAGAAATTAAAATGTACTTTTACTCATTTGGATTTAAACGAGTTAACTCGGGCATTGAAAAAATACATATAACTTAACTATCTTCGATTTTTTATAAGATGTATTACTTTTAAATCAAAGGAAATTTTTTAAAAAAATGAAATAGTTTATTTAGAATGATAATTTTTAAAACAAGAAGTTACACGCAAAGTTATCTTGCAGACATCACACATGTATCTGCTTTCTCTTCGAATCTTCTTTCCTTTAGCGTCTCTCTTCTCTGCGCATTTTGCACACGTGTCTAATTCCAGATCGTGAAATGAAAAATCGCTTTCATGATGGCTGAATATATCTAAATCTTCATCCATTTTGAGAAGAAAAAAATGCGTAAATAATTCTCTGATTTGTATAAATAATAGAGACTCGAAACGAGACGGTTCTAAAATGCCATCAACCTCCTCCTGAATCTGAGTATGCACTGAAGTAAAAATTCAAAACTCAGAAGCATAAATTCTTTGAAATGGTGCCAGTATATATGTGCTGCCAGGCGTACGACAACGCGAGTAAATTCGTGATTACACAAAAATGAGATGACACAAAATTAAACTCGTTTGAGTGCAAAAATTAAAAGTTAACTTTGACCTAGTATACTCATCTGATTCTAAAAAGATACCTTTGCGATGCACGAGTAAACTCGGGATAATCCATTAAGGAGTTAATTTCTGAACGCTTGTAGAAATTTCTTAAGTAACTTATAAAAGCCAGGATTTCTGCTGCAGGAGGCTTTGTCACTCACAATTCCGCATGTCTTGTATTGTGTTGAATTATTGTCACGTTCTTTATCTATTTTTGCATTATCTATTTTTTCCATCATGACCTTAAGTTATTTACCTAAATTCTTTCTAGAGTAGTTTGAATAATTAGATCAATACTTGTCTTCTCGACAAGTAAACCCTTAGAAGAAAACGAATTAGAAAAAACTTTTATCATGTGCTTTCTTGTAATTCCAAGTAAACTAAGAGAGAGCATTCCTGTCTTATTTATAATACTGTTTATACGAGTGAATTTGGATTTATTAAAAATCATGTTGAATAAGACCTTGCGTGTCAGGTTTACATAATTTCTTGAGTATTGGTTAGGAAACAAACCTACGAGTTACTCACGAATAATCTTAATCTTAAAAAGAAATAAACGAAGAACCACCCACTAGGTTAAACAGGTATCTGATTATGCAACGGTTTTATTTCTTGAGGTGATATTCAATTGTCGTCACCGTTAGTTAAAAGCCTTCGACTTCGAAGGCTAACACATCCATTTGCCCTGTTTGAATTTAGTAGACGGTGGCAGTTTCATTCCGCTTGCTGTTAACGTGTTTCTGCGTACCTGCTACGAGTGATATTGGATGTATTGGATATTCATTTTGTTCCTCATGTTAGGCTGCACATATGAAATTTTATTATCTGACCGTCAGTATTCGATGGTCCAGAGACACACATAACCTCCTCATATACATTCATGTATACATGGCATTGTACAAACAGATACATTCATGCATATACAATCACATACTTATATATACACGTACATATACATCTCTGGGCATCCCCATATATATATATATAATATATATATATATATATAATATATTATAATATATATATCACGTGATCACGTGACCGACCAGTCCATCAGATGTAATTACACATCGCTGGTCACAATGCGTTCGCATTGTTTTAGCCTTCAAATGACGCCACCCCGCTGGCTAAGCGAGCAGGCCAACAGAAGAAAGAGTGGGAGAAAGAGTGGTGAAAGAGTACAGCAGGGATACCCCCCCCCCCTGCAGGAGCCTCGTGGAGCTTTTAGGTGTTTTCGCTCAATAAACACTCACAACGCCCGGTCTGGGAATCGAAACCGCGATTCTACGACCGCGAGTCCGCTGCCCTAACCACTGGGCCATTGCGCCTCCACATATATATATATATATATTTAGAGAAAGAGGAAGGAGTCCACATCACCTTGCTCAGATCATCCAGGGGCCTCTGACAGGACCCTTCTCTTTGTTAAGAGAAGTGTGGAGGATAATCCTTGGTGCAAGGCCTCTGACATAGCAGAACAAGTTGATGTCAGTCCCAGAACAGCTGTCAGGTACCTCCACCAACTTGGCTACTATCGCAGAGCTGCAAGAAGGAAGCCACTTCTTCGACCAGCGAACATCAAGCGGAGAAAAGATTGGACCAATAAAATGGTGGAGAGGCCACTAGCATTTTGAAACACTGTCATATTCTCGATTAGTCAAGATTTGTTGTATTTCCTGACAGTGGTCGAACGTCGTTCTGGAAACTCTGTGATCAAGTATTCGATGTGAAAAGATTGCAGCCAACAATGAAACACGGTAACTATTCTGTGATGGTCTGGGGAGCAATTTGAAGCAATGGTTGATCAGAGCTGGTGGAATGTGAGGGAAATATAAACTCAGATAAATATGTGCTCATATAGAAAGGACTCCTTCCAATCTTCTCCAGTCGTGAAATGATTAAACAAGACTATTTATGGAAGATGAGGCTCCATGTCACACGACTAAAATGACCCAAGATTTGTTGGATGAAAATGGCATTATAAAGTTTCCATGTCCAAGCCCGTCACCAGATATGAAACCTATTGAGCACATCTGAGTCATAATGGACAGGACACTTCATAAAAAGAACAAGAAAGCATCTTCAAAGCCAGATCTTTTGAGATTACTGCCTGAAACTTGGCAAGATATTCCGCAAGAGAATATTTGTCATCTGATCAGTAACGTGCTTAATAAAGTCCTTGCATTGAAAAACGCAAAGGGCTTGTCTACTAAGTATTAAATATTTACATTTTAACTATTA
>NW_021836631.1:0-15000 GCF_006345805.1 Octopus sinensis | reverse complement strand
TGTTATTCTTTAGAAGGCAGCGAGCTGCCAGAATCGTTACCACGCCGGATAAAATGCTTAGCGGCATTTCTTTCGGTTTTACGTTCCGAGTTCAAATTCCTGCGTGGTCGACTTCGTCTTTTATCCTATTCGGGGAGCGAAAAAAACAAGTACCAGTTGAGCACTGAGGTCAGTGTAATCGACTAGTCTCCTCCCCCAACATTTCAGGCCTTGTGTCTTTAGTAGAAGGGATGAGCTGGCAGAATACTTAACGGCATTTCAACCTTTCGGGGTCAATAAAGTACCAGTTGAATACTGGAGTCGATGTAATTGACTTCCTCCCACCCCAAATTTTAGGCCTTGCGCCTAAAGTTGGCACACCATCATCATCATCAACATCATCATCATCATCATCAGCAGCAGCAGCAGCAGCAACAGCAGCAGCAGCAGCAGCAGCAGCAGCTGGTAGAATCGTTTGCACACCACTCAGCATGCTTAGTGGTATTTCATACGTCTGATTGATTTGAGTTCAAATTCCGTCGAGGTTGACTTTGCCTTTCATCCTTTCGGAGTCGATAAATTAGGTACACGTGAAACTCTGGAGTCGATGTAATCGACTGGTCTTCTCCCCAAAAACTTCAGGCCTTGTGCCTTTAGCTGGAAGAAATATTAGTGGCAAATAAATGAAATCATTATCATTGTCGTGTGAGAGAGCAATGCATGCCATTAAAGTGGCACTGGGGTAAAATATACGAAATATGATTATCCGTAAAATATGATTATCCGTCTGATAAGGGTACACAAGGCACATGCATCACAAACCATATGTGCGTAACATGGTGATCTCATATCAAGATAAACAGCGCATGACCTTGCAGGTAGAGCCCAGCTAGAATTTTCTTCTGGTCGAGTAGCCCATCCCGCTCAAAATGTACTTGAATAAGAGTTATTTAAGGATGTTGGGACGAAACACCCAGGCTTCCAGGGGTGAATTATTCAAAACCCCAAAGAATTCCTCTCAACACATGGCTATGATGCTTCACCCTTGTGGCAAATAAATGAAATTATTATTGCTATCATTATTATTATTATTATTATTATTATTATTATTATTATTATTATTATTATTATTATTGTTGCTGTTGTTGTTGTTGTTGTTGTTATCATTATCATTAAGGCGGTGCACTGGCGGAATCTTTCTCGCGCCGGACAAAACCTTTAAAACAACAAGTCGTAACGGTGACACTTTCAAATTCCGCCCAGATCGACTTTACCTTCCACCCCTCTCATGGGGTGCAGGTGGGGCAACAAAATGAATAAGTACCTGTCAAGTATTGGGGTTGATTGTATTCGACTTTTCCCCCTCCCCTCAAAAACAGCTGGTTCTGTACCAAAATCTTACACCACTGTTTTTGGTTGCTATATTCATGTTATTTCTCTTGTTACAGTTGTAAACGATGTTGGGACAGTTGTTGTTGTTGATGTTGTCGTTATTGTTCTTAATATCCTGATTCCTGATGTTGTTGTTATTGTTGTTGTAGTTGTGGTTAATATTGGAACTCCCTTAGACTGTTGTAGTAGTTGTAGTTGTTGTTATTGTTGCCGTTGTTACTATGGTCGTTGTTGTTGTTCCTATTGTTTTCACAGTTGTTATTACAGTTGTTGCAATCCTTTGCTATTGTTTCTACTCTTGCATGCAGTTACGGTAGTAGTAGTAGTAGTAGTAGTAGTAGTAAAAGTAGTAGTAGTAGTAGTAGTAGTAGTAAAAGTAGTAGTAGTAGTAGTAGTAGTAGTAGTAGTAAAAGTAGTAGTAGCAGTAGTAGTAGTAGTAGTAGTAGTAGTAGTAGTGGCAGCAGCAGTAGTAGTAGTTGTTTTTGTCGTTTTTGTAGTATCATCATCGGCCGCAGCAGTAGCAGTGGAAGTAGTGTTAGTATTAGTTGTTGTTGTTGTTGTTATTGTATCAGCAATAGCAGTAGCAGTATTAGTAGTGTTAGTATTAGTTGTTGCTGTTGTATTCGGATAAGTAGTAGTAGTAGTAGTGTAGTAATTGCTGTTGTTGTTGTTGTAGTAGTTGTTTTTTCATCAGCTGCAGTAGTAGTAGTAGTAGTAGTAGTAGTAGGTGATGTTCTGTCAGTAACTGTGTAGCTTTTAAACACCCGCTTGCTGCAATAGTTGAAGTAAAAGCAGGTAGCGATGGCTAACGGTGCAACAGCGGTGCAGTGAAACTGCATAGGGGTGTGTGGGTTGTTGGGTAACAATAGCAGATGATGATGATGGTGTGGTGGTGGTGTCGGTGGTGGTTGTGGTTGGGGGGGTGCATGCATAGAAAAGCCGGTTGCGATATAACTGCGATATCGGAAAAGCGGGGAAGTGAACGACTAATTTACAGCAGTGTAGCGGCGATGGTGATGACGGTGATGGTGGTGATGGTTGGTGGTTGGTAGATAAGGTGAATATGTATATGTAGTGAGATTGGAGTAACAATTGCAAGGGGTGGCCATGGTATGATAGCGGGTAGAGATGGGGGGGGGAGGAAAAAGGGATCAAGGATATAGTAGAGAAATGGGCAACAACGTGTACTAGACTGTTGTTGTTGTTGTTGTAGTGGGGGGTGAGGTGGGTGGGGTGGGGGTGGGGTGGTACTGGTGGCTGTTGTGATGGTGCTAATGCTGATTGTGGTTGAGGTGGTAGTGGTTATTGCGGTGGTAGTTGCGCTACAGTTGGTGGTGATGGTGATGATGATGATGGTTGTATTGGTAGTTGTAATGGAGGTGGTTGATATGGTGTTGGTGATGATGGTGATGAAATGAGGATGCAGTGTTGGTGATGGTAGTAGTAGTGGTACTGGTTGTGGCGATGTGGTGGTGAGGTGATGCTGGCAGTGGTAGCGTTGGTGGTGATGATTGAAGTGGTAGCTGTAGTGGTGGTGGTGGTGGTGAGGAGGAAAGCAGGGCAATGTTGGTGATAGTCGGGATTGTAATGGTGGTGATGGCGGTGGTGGTGGTGATGATGATAGTGGTGGTGGACGTAGTGGTGGTAATGATGCTGGCAGTGGTAACGGGGGTGGTGATGATTGAAGTCGTACCTGTAGTGGTGGTAGTGGGGTGGGGAAGGCAGGGCAATGTTGGAAATATCTGGGAATGTAATGGTGGTGGTGGTGGTGGCGGTAGTGTTAATGGTGGTAATGGTGGTAGTGGGGATGATGATGGTGGTGATGGCGGTGGTGGTGGTGGTGGTGATGTTGATGGTGGTGGTGGTTATAGTAATGGCTGTGGTGGCGGTGGTGGCGGTGGTGGTGGTGGTAGTGTTGATGGTGATAGTTGTGGTGATGGTGGTTGCGGTGGTTACAGTGGTGGTGGTGATGGTGATGGTGATAAGGATGATGATAATCGCAGAGATGACACTAGTGAAGGTGATGGCAGTGATGATGGTATTGGTCATGATGCTGGTGGTGATGACGGTGATGGTTGTGGTGTAGGTCGCGGTAGTATTGGCGAGAGTATTGCTAGTGGTGATGCCTTGTGCTAGCGAAATTAGTAGTTTTTGTAGCAGTATTGATGAGGAAGCCGGTGGTGGTGGCCATTGGGATAAAAGCGGAGCGCTTGTGTTGATCGCAGATTTATTACTAGAGGAAAGAAAGCCGAGGTGCATAGAAACGTGCAGCAAGGTGCAGAAGTGGCGGCGTCGGTAGCGGTGTTGCGGGAGATTGAGGTCCGTGATGGTGCAACCTAACTGCAATAATGCATTTTATGTTCGTGTTGTTTTGTTTATCTCTTACTGCAGCAATGCATCTGTGTTGCACTGAAAGTTGCATCATAGACAAAACAACGGATACATCTCCCTGCCAGGCTGTCTGTGTGTCTATCCTATGTGAGTAAGGCTCGTGTGTGTGTGTGTGTGTGTGTGTGTGGTGTGTGTGTGTGAGTGCATTCGTGCGTGTGTGTGTGCTCATTTGTCTATGGGTGTGTGTATGTGTGCATGTGTGCGTGTAGTATGTTGTGTCTATATCTATTTGGTCTATATGTATGTATGTATGTATATACATATATATGTGTGTGTGTTGTGTGTGTGTATGTGTGTATTCCTGTGTGTAATGGATGTATATGTTTGCATGTATATATGCGTATATCTGTCTATGTATATATATATATAATTAGAATATATATATATGTGTGTGTGTGTGTGTGTGTGTGTGTGTGTATGCGTTCACACGTGTGTATATGTGAGTGTGTGCATATTTATATCCATATATATACATTTATATATGAGTGTGCATGTATGTGGGTATATTCATATTTATATGTATGCAGGCATGCATATATATATATATACATATACATACATATATGCATATATGGTATATATATATATATAATATATATATATAATATTGCATGTATATATACATAGGTGTATATATATATATATGTGTATGTATGTATGTGTGTGTGAACTGATTTGTGTGTGAAGGGAAAAAAGAGCGAGGGAATGTACGTGTATGCGAGCGCGCGTGTGTGCATGTTTGTGTGTGTGTGCGCGCGTTTGTGCATGTTTGTGTGTGTGCGTGTGTGTGCATGTATGTGTGTGTGTGCGTGTGTGTGTGCATGTATGTGCGTGCGCAGCAGACGCGCGACACACAAACATAGACTATGACAGAGGTTGGGGCTGCGTAGCTGTATGTCGGATGTAAGGAGACGTGTGTGTGTGTGTGTATGTTGGAGGAAAAGGGGCGATGATGCAATGGGAGCGGAGGGTCACGTGACACTCGAAGCGGTAGGGCAAGACGGGGTGAGCATCAGTTATTGTCGAGTGCATAGGAGGGAAGGAAGCAATCTTCGTTCTTCCGGGAATGTTTGTGATGACGGGGTGGCGGTGATGTGGTGGTGCGAAAGCTTAGATCAATATGGGTGTTTAAAAGATAGACAGCGGTAGGGAGAAGAAGGAGAGAGAGAGAGAGAGAGAAAGAGAGAGATAGAGACAGACATACAGACTAGCAAACAGAGGGGTAGTTTACAGACAGGGGATTTGGCGGGTATTTGGTAGATATGCTTGTAGCTATGGATAAATCGGTGTCGGTGTATGCGTATAGTTGTATATATTCGTGCACGTATATATATAACAAAGATGTCAATACACACAAAAATATACATGCATGTCTGTATAAAGAGCTGTCGAAATGTAAATATGAGAAATAGGCACTTCACTACGGTGCCAGTCTAATTTACGACTGCTTTATTATGACAGCTTAAGCTTAAGCTGTTCGATGCTATTGAGGAGAAAAATCATGTCATGTCTTTCTTGACGAGTGATCTGTCTCTTTTTTGCACCCGCATACCCGTAGCATAGAATGCTTAGATTCATATTTCACCCATAGTAAGGCTTTCTAATTTATCAAATGCATTTCAATTTTTCTCATTTAAGCAGTGTCTTTATGTAAAATAGATGCACACACACACACACACATACACACATACACACATTCACATACATTTAATGGAAGCACATGAAGCAGCGAAGGATGAAATATGTATATCGTTTATCTTTTACTTGTTTCAGTAGAAAGCGGCCATGCTGGAGCATTGATCGTCTTGAAGAGTTTTGTCGAACAAATCAATGCTAGTATTTATTTCATCGGTCGCTTCTTGCCGAACAGTTGAGTTACGGGAACGTAAGCAAACCAACACCAGATGTCAAGCGGCAGTGTGGGACACACAAAAAAACACGAAGACATACACATACATGTGTGTGTGTGTGTGTGTGTGTGTGTATACACAACGGGCTTCTTTCAGTTTCCTTCTACCAATATCTGCTCACAAGGCTTTGGTCGATTCGGTCTGAACCCGAAACCGTGTGGTTAGCAATCAAACTTATGAGTGTTTCTCTCTGTGTGTGTGTGTGTGTGTGTGTGTTGTGTGTGTGTGTGTGTGTGTGTGCGTGTGTGTGTGTGTGTGTATGTGTACTGTTTGTGTTTGATCCCCGTCTCACTACCACTACTACCAACACCAACACCACCACTACCATGACGATAGGAATAATTAAAAGATAAAAATAAAACACACCAGCTGCAAGCAAGCAATGCACCACAACACGCAGTAGCAACAGCAATTGCATTGCATAGCATCTGCACCGGCACCTGTTCAAAAGCCGTCACCACAACCACAGCCACCACCACCACCACCACCGCCGCCGCCGCCAACAACAACTAAGCTACCATGAGTTAACGTGGGAGCTTCTCAGTGTTCGTTCAACAAACTAGAAATAGCAGCCAGATCGCTTTCATCTTACGTGTCCTGCCATCTGAATTTCTTTTATCAAACGATGCACACTCAATTATGTGGTTTTAATTTCTTTTGCATATGTATATATGATATATATTATATATATATATATATATATATATATCTTTTTCTTTCTTTTCTCTCTCTTTTACTCGTTTCATCAGTCATTTGACTGCGGCCATGCTGGAGCACCGCCTTTAATCGAGCAAATCGACCCCGGGGCTTATTCTTTTTGTAAGCCCAGTACTATTCTATCGGTCTCTTTTGCCGAACCGCTAAGTAACGGGGACATAAACACACCAGCATCGGTTGTCAAGCTATGGTAGGGGGACAAACACAGTCACACAAACCACACAGCGCTATATATATATATATAATATATATATATATATATATATTATATATATATTATATATATATATACATATACATATATACGACGGGCTTCTTTCAGTTTCCGTCTACTAAATCCACTCACAAGGCTTTGGTCGGCCCGAGACTATAGT
Organism: Octopus sinensis; assembly: GCF_006345805.1. NCBI lineage: Eukaryota > Metazoa > Mollusca > Cephalopoda > Octopoda > Octopodidae > Octopus > Octopus sinensis. The sequence goes on along the minus strand of NW_021836631.1, from coordinate 8,237 downwards.
AGAAGACACTTGCCCAAGGTGCCACGCAGTGGGACTGAACCGGAACCATGTGGTTGGTAAACAAGCTACTTACCACACAGCCACTTCTGCGCCTACACACACACAAATATATATATATATTGGTAAAACGGTAAGATAACAAAAGAAAGAAAGAGACCTCAATATTATGTAAATAGCACTTTCTTCGGATAAAACCAAGAACTTATACCTGGTAGATAACAGCAAATACACACAAACTTACACAACAGCATCATTAATAATTATACTAAGGCTAGGGCACAGGACATATAACGAAATTAATAAAGAAGCTAGCGTCATCGCCGCTAACTTAAATTAGATAAAAAAATAGAAGCCCTCCCACCCAAAGAGGCCTTTATTACTATTAAAGATCACAAAGAAAACTTCCTTTCCAACCCTAAATGTAGGCTTATCAACCCAGCCAAGTCAGAACTTGGGATATTAGTAAAGAAATTTTAGATAAAATAAATACGAAAATTAAGACCGATACTAGGATAGTACAATGGTCCAATAGTATAGAAGTCGTAGACTGGTTTAAAGCTATTAAGAATAAGAAAAAAGCGAGGTTTACACAATTCGATATTGTTGTTTTTATGCCTCTATCTCTAAAGAATGCTAGAGAAAAGCCCTCATCTTCGCTAGCGACTTCATAGAAATTAGTACCAATGATAAGGACATAATCTTCCATGCTAGAAAGACATTACTTTTCAGTGAGAACGCAAAGTGGGTAAAAAAACACCGACACAGAGGGCGCTTTCGATGTGAGCATGGGTTCATATGATGGGGCAGGCATCTGCGATCTAATTGGACTTTTCTCCTTGATACCTTAGGTAAGACATTCCCTGACGTACATTTCGCCATCTACAAAGATGATGCCCTCGCCTTAACAGCTAATACAAATGGACCAGCACAAGATCGTTTTAGGAAGGATATTATCCAGTTAATGAAATACTTTGGACTTAGTATAACTATAGATACTAACCTGACGGTTGTCAATTTCTTAGATGTTTCCTTAGATCTTAATAAGAATATTTATAAGCCTAATAGGAAGCCCAATGATAGACTAAGTTATATTAATGTAGGTTCATGCCATCCCCCTATAGTATTCAAAAAGTTAGTTAAAAATATTAGTAAGAGGATTTCTAGCCTCTCCTATGATAAGGACATCTTCAATAGCGTTGCCCCAGTTTATAATAAGGCTTTAAAAGATAGTGGGTTTAGCGAAAAAATAAAATATACACCCATCACTAGCCCAACAGTAAGGAAAAGGAATAATAGAAATAGGAAGGTCATCTGGTTTACCCGAGGTGGCCTTCAATATAGGTAAATATTTCCTAGCACTGATAGATAGACATTTTCCAGTTAACCATACTTATAGGAAACTCTTCAATAGACACAATTTAAAAATTAGTTTTAGTTCCACTACCAATTTCAAAAACATAATCAAACATAACATACAAAAAACACAACAAGAAAACAGCTGTTCATGTAGGAATAAAGAATTGTGCCCGCTAAATGGAGCTTGTATGTCCAAGACCATCATATATGAAGCTACCATAAACTCTATAACCACTAAAGACACCGTTTCGACGAAGAAATACGTGGGCCTTACAGAGGGTAATTTCAAGGCCAGGTTCAATAACCACACTTTGAGCTTTAGGCACTGGAACAAAAGAAAAGCGACACAATTATCTAATCATATTTGGTCTTTAAGAAAAGCAGCTTAGACCCTACTACATGTCTAAACACAAGGACAGAACTTTTTGGACCATGCCCACATGTGACTAAATTTCTGTTACGTTTTTGGTCCCCTAAAGAAAACAGATAGAACATGCTATCTATGTTATGTCCCAAGAAGATTTTATATATTTTTATATATTTTTAATGTATTTTTATATAATTTTTATGACGAAAAATGCGAGCGATGTATAAGTACGCAGGCAAGCAGAGTTATACCACAGTAATTTCCCTTTATATAACGGTATTTTTTCATAGCGTTTTCAAATAGCCAGATAACCGAAGAGATGGTGTTGTGGATTTCCACTTCGGCATCTGAAACTCAGAGTTTTATCTTGACTATCGAGTAATGTAACATATTTTTGTATATATTAATATATATATATATATATATATATATATATATATATATAACGGGGGATGGTCTCAGAAACGCTTTGATTGTAGTCCTGTTCGATCAAGTCTGACCTCGGGCTAAACAACAGAAAGCAGTAGCTTCACCAGGTAGCATCTGCACCAGCCTCACTCCACGCACCCACCAACACCACCACCTCCACCTCCACCTAAAACCACCACCACCACCACCACCACAACCACCACTACCACCACCACCACCACCACCAGTAATTGAACTTAAACAGGATTCTGTCACGTTCTTTTCAACAGTGAAAAAAACTAACGTTAGCTGCTTCGTTGGCTTGCTGACTGGCTGTCTGGCTGGTTAGTCAATTGGTTCGTTCGTTGACTGGCTGTTTATTGGCCAACTTCTCAAACTGCAGTTTTCGAACATACACACATATACACAGATATACACGCGCACACATACGTACAAATAAACACATACACGCAATACGCATGAACATAAACAAAAGTACACTATGTGTGTATGTATGTCTGTGTGTGTATACATACATACATACATACATACATACATATATATATGGCCAGATTGGAGAAATCTCGAGTATAACAAGCCGAAATTGCAAAGATAATCTGGAACTCGACTGAGGAAAGAAAACTCCGAATGACCCGTCCTTGATTTCTTTGTATCGTCTATCGGGATGTTTTGTTATCCCTTTTTTATATCACTAGCGTCCCATTTTGTGTGTGTGTATATATATAATATATATATATATATATATATATATATATATATATCTGTCGATCTATCTATCTATCTATCTATCTGTCAGTCTGTCTGTCTGTCTGTCTGTCAATCTCTCTCACCATCTTTCTACATATGCGATTAAATACGCACACATATATAATATATATATATATATTATATATATATAGTATATATATATATATATATATATATATATTATAAATCCAAAATATCGAAGAAGAAATACAAAGAAACAACAAAGCAAGGACGAGTTACACGTAAATTATTAACAGACGCTCAGGAAAAGAGAGAAAGGTGGTTTTACGTTTCGAGCAAAGCTCTTCTTCTATATATATGGATAGAACCGAATCAAAATGTTTTAATAGTACATACATATGTATATATATATAATATATATTATATATATATATCTATATAGATATATATATATATATAATATATATATATATATATATAATATATAATTTTCTCTATATATATATAGAACTTTCTCTGATTTTTCAGATTTTTGTATGCTAGATACTGGTTTTAAACTGATATTAAAATTAATATTAATTTATCTCCCTCATTATCTAAATATTGAAATAAATACGTTCTCTAGTAGCAAGCACTAACCGCAGTGAATTATTTACTGCAGTTCAGGAATTTTTTAGCGCGCCAGAACTAAGACATTTGAAATTTTATCCCTAATGTAATCAGTAAAGCTAAACACGTGTCTGTTTTGGCACAGAAAGCTGGGGTTAGTTTTTCAGATTGCATTTACACTCAATGATTGCACTGATGAAGCCACGGACATTTGAATTATGTAAGTAATTCTTTTGTTAAAGGCCGAAACCAAGGTATGCAGTTAATTCTGTTTTTTATATAAATTTTCATCTGTCCTGTCCGCCAAATTTGGTTCTGGTGTTCGCTGAATTTTTCCTCTAGAGAACTTTCTCTGTAGTTTGATCGTTGATGATCTATTTCTAGCATGCGGCAGACTACCTAGCAGTCTTGCCCTGTAAATACACACACACACACACACACACACACATATATATATATATATATACATACATACATACATACAGAAAAAGAGAGAGAAAGAGATACATAACTACAAATATCTGTATACGTACATATATATATATATATATATATATAAATACACCCACACACACCCACACACATATATACGTACACCACGCACATATATTTATATATATGCAAACACGCTCGTATATTCATACACACATATCTATATATACACACATACATACATACATATATACATACACATACATACATACATACATACATACATACATACATACATACATACATATATACACAAAGGCTATCATATCAACCACATGAAAGTGAGCATTGAAAGATATTTCGCATGAACGAAAAAGAGATACAACATTCTGTCATGCTTTGTGACACATGATATACACCCCTTACCATGACACCACTACCACCACATCACACCACCACCATCTCCACCACCTCCACAACCACCATTATGAACAAATGGTTGTAGGTATCACATTGTTTTATTTAGAATATTTTCAAGTAAACACCTCACTAACACAGACGAGTTCTACGTCTAGTTGCAGTGTCCTGTACTCACGTATATATATTTATATATGCATGTATATATACATGTAGATTTAGGTACGTACATATATGTTTGTATGCATGCATATATTTTATTTATTACATATATATATATATATATATATATATATATATATATATATATATTATACATATATATAAGTAAATCCCGCTAATAAACTATATATTGGTATATTATTCACAAACGTAGGTGCGTGTATATGTGTGTGTTTATGTGTGCATTCATTGATTGACTTAATATATACATACATGTGTATATAATTTTACATAGACATTGATTTATATATATTTATATACACATACACACGCATACACGTGCGCACGCACACACAGACACACACACACCCACACACACGCACACACGCACATACTTTGATAGGTTTGATAGTATTAGCCCAGGCCATGTCTCAATTTATAGCACCCCCTGGTGAAATCCTTCAAATCAGGGTTTGGATACCATAGCCCACTCAAGTAGAGAGTTATTGTTTACGGAGACATATCTGGGTGTGGGGGTTATATCTGGTATTTCTTGAAGTAATTTGTCCAAAGACTTCTTGAACTTTATGTGGTCTGTTTCTGTTTTAATGCGTCTTGGTGCAATGTTAAAGAGAGCTGGGCCAGTTGATGTGAAATATTTGTGATGTATTGTTGTCATGAGATGCAAGTTGTGGATGGATGGCACGGGCCCCAAGCCTTGCGCTTACCTTAAAGGCGATACCAACATCATTTGGGCAATGCTGATGGGATATTTTCCACATCATGCAGATGATGTGGAGCTCACGCGTGACTATATGTAAATATATATATATATATATATATATTCTTTCGTTCTTTTACTTGTTTCAGTCATCTGACTGCTGCCATGCTGCGGCACCGCCCTTTAGTCGAACAAATTGACCCCAAGACTTATTTCACACCTTGTAAGCCTAATACTTATTCAATCTTTTTCTTTTGCCGAACCGCTATGTTACGGGTACGTAAACACACCAACATCAGTTGTCAAGCAATGGAGGGAGGACAAACGCAGACACATGGACACAAATGTATGCATATATATACGACGGGCTTCTTTCAGTCTCCGTCTACCAAATTCACTGACAAGCCTTTGATCGGCCCAAGGCTATAGTAAAAGACACTTATCCAAGGTATCACGCAGTGGGACTGAACCCGGAACCATGTGGTTGGGAAGCAAGCTTCTTACCACACAGCCACTCCTGCCCCTATATATATATATATATATATATATGTGTGTGTGTGTGTGTGTGTGTGTGTGTGTGTGTGTGTGTGCATGCGTATGTTTGTGCTTGTGTATAAGCAGCTGTTTGTTCCTACTCGAGCCACGCCTGGCTCATAAGGGCCGGTTTCCCGGTTTCCTTGGCGTATAGGTTCCCCACCTGGACGGGACGCCGGTCCATCGCAAGATGCAGGAGGAAAGAGTGAGAGAAAGTTGTGGCAAAAGAGTCAGCAGAAGTTCGCCATTACCTTCTGCCGGAATCTCGTGGAGCTTAGGTGTTTCGCTCATAAACACACACATCGCCCGGTCTGAGATTCGAACCCGTAATCCCTCGACTGCGAGTCCGCTGCTCTAACTACTAGACCATGTGCCTCCAAGCAGCTGTAAGATGGTATTAGTTTTGCATCAATATAAGCAACTGTTTTACGTTCTGAGTTCAAATTCCGCCGAGGCCGACTTTGCCTTTCATCCGTCGATAAATTAAGTGCCTGTTGCGTGCTGGGGTCGATCTAATCGACTGGTTCCCTCCCCCAAAATTTCGGACCTTTTGCCTCGAGTAGAAAATAATATAAGCAACTGTGAAAGTTCGTGTAAAACCCTGAATAGATTCAGAAAAATTGAGCTACTCTAAGAATTTTGCCGTTCTGGGGAAAGGAGAACGTATATTTCGCGGGGTAAAGTGATTAAAGATGCCTGATCTTTTACATTTTGGATGTTATCGACATGTTTGTTACTGTCGATGTGTTCGGTGCGTTTGAAGTGTTTGATATGCTGGTTGGAGTGCTCGTGTGTGTAGTTGATATGTTGGGATATAGTCGATGTATTTGGTGTGTTTAAAGTGTTGTTTATAGTCGATCTGTTTGATGAATTAGTTGTATGTTTGATGTAGTTGTTGTGTTTGATGTTGTTGATGTGATTAATATGTTGTTTATAGTTGATATATTGGATCTTTTCTGTTTGGCCGCCAGTTTTCAATCTCTTCAATTTCTGTTCGAATTGATTTCATATTCGGTGTAATGATAAGGTTTTATATGCTAATAAATGTTTTGAAATTCATTTTCACAATAAATCAATAAATAAAAAGTTATCAGCTTTTAAATTTTTTAAATTTTGGGTAATTTTAGCCAATTTTAGCCAGACACATTCATGCTTGTTTCCAAAGTAACAAGCCAAGCATGAGAACATTTTTGTCTGCGAGAAAGCACGTATTGACAAATATTTTCCACTTATTGAGGTGGTCGTCAGATGTGCTAAAAATAACAGCCAAATAGGCTTTAAATCACGCACCAAAAAATTTTGTTTTATTTTTGGATTATCGCATGAATTCTCGCGTGTAGAATACAAATTTACTCTTTTACTTGTTTCAGTCATTTGACTGCGGTCATGCTGGAGCAACGCCTTTAGTCGAGCAAATCGACCCCGGGACTTATTCTTTGTAAGCCTAGTACTTATTCTATCGGTCTCTTTTGCAGAACCGCTAACTTACGGGGACGTAAACACACCAGCATAAGTTGTCAAGCAATGCTAGGGGGACAAACACAGACACACAAACATACACACACACACACATACATATATACGACGGGCATCTTTCAGTTTCTGTCTACCAAATCCACTCACAAAGCTTTGCTCGACCCGAGGCTATAGTAGAAGACACCTGCCCAAGATTCCACGCAGTGGGACTGAACCTGGAACCATGTGGTTGGTAAGCAAGCTACTTACCACACAGCCTTGCAAAAGTTTTCTGAAAATTCCCAAATATATAAATGATGTTATGAGGGGTTATATGACGTGCGTAGCGCAGAATTTGATTTGTTTACAGTTGACAACATGCGCTCTCATGCACAAAATGACAGCTTCCAAATCCTGTTTTCCGACTGGGTGAAAATGATGAAATTTGAAACCTCTATAAATTAATTAAAATTTATTAAAAAGAAAATTCTGGAAGAAGTGAAATATCTCCTGAGGTTCAGCTTGGAAAACTACATTAATGTAGCAAATTTTAAAATTTTAATAGTCTTTGGATTTCCGAAATTTGGCTGCCAAACTGAAAAGATCCGATGTGTTTGATGTGTTAGTAGTTGAATGTGATGGACGTAGTCGAATGAGTTGGGTATGGTTGATGTTTTTTTTTTATGTAATGCTTGTCTTATATATATATATATATATATATATATATTATATATATATAATAATATATATATATATATGCATATATACATACATATATGTACATACCTACAATATATGTTTATATACATGCATATATGGGTACAGGACGTAAAAAAAAAACGGGTACAGGATGAAAAACGAAAACAGAAAAAAAAACATAGGAAAACAAACTTTTGCTTTTGAACAACGAAAGAAACAAATAGAGAACGTGACAGGCAACATAAAGAACAATCCCGTCATCAGTTGCCCCTTGTTTTATCTATTTCGCGTTTCGAACGGTGGAACAAGACGCGACCACGTTAAACCAGTCGTTCACGCCAAGCAAAT
>NW_021836630.1:7500-22885 GCF_006345805.1 Octopus sinensis | reverse complement strand
TGTATGTATGTATGTGTGCTGATTTGTATGTATGAACATATATATGTGTGTGTATGCATGTGTGTATGTATTATGTATGTATGCATGAATATATATATGTGTGTGTGTGTTTGTACACACACACGCGCGGGCGCGCGCATATGAACGAAATGCGACAAAATATTGTTTAAAATAGCGTTGACAAAAAGAATCAATCAAAAAATAGTAAAAACAAAAAAAAATACAAAACAATCAAACAAATGAGAGAAGAGATAAGTTCATTTCTCTGTAATAATAACTAAGTTGTAGGCTTAATTAATTTGAGAATTCTAACCAGCGAGCCATAACGCTGATCAATACAAGGGCTAGAGGGAGGAGGAGGGGGAGAGAGAGGAGGAGGGAGAGGAAGAGAAGAAGGAAGGGAAACAAATGACGTTCTGGTTTGGTCAATCGGACAAGCAAAAGGAAACCGTCTCAACTTGAAATCTCGCTGTGACGTAACCATAAATCACCGATTTTCTATTGTAACCGTAAGCGCTGCTGTCTCGTTATAAAGTAGTTCGTAGAAGGCGGCGAGCTGGCAGAACCGTTAGCACGCCGGGGCGAAATGCTTAGCCGTATTTCGTCTGCCGTTACGTACTGAGTTCAAATTCCGCCCAGGTCGACTTTGCCTTTCATCCTTTCGGGGTCGATAAATTAAGTACCAGTTACGCACTGGGGTCGATGTAATCGACTTAATACCTATGTCTGTCCTTGTTTGTCCCCTCTGTGTTTAGCCCCTTGTGAGTAATAAAGAAATAGGTATTTCGTCTGCCGTTATGTTCTGAGTTCAAATTCCGCCGAGGTCGACTTTGCCTTTCATCCTTTCGGGGTCGATAAATTAAGTACCACTTACGCACCGGGGTCGATGTAATCGACTTAATCCGTTTGTCTATCCTTGTTTGCCCCTCTATGTTTAGCCCCTTGTGGATAGTAAAGAAATAGGTATTCCGTCTGCTATTTCGTTCTGAGTTCAAATTCCGCCGATGTCGACTTTGCCTTTCATCCTTTCGGGATCGATAAATTAAGTACCAGTTACGCACCGGGGTGGATGTAATCGACCTAATACCTATGTCTGTCCTTGCTTGTCCCCTTTGTGTTTAGCTCCTTGTGGGCAATAAAGAAATATATAAAGTAGTCCGTAGTCGTTGTTGTTTGACAGCAGGTCAGTTCTGATCGAGGGGATCTATGATCAAAGCCTCTCCAACCTTGATCATCCTGTCTTTTGTTTACACAGTATAGTTTGAGGGAAACTTAATTACTTATTTCTGTAGGTAAAGTGAACCGGGATAGATGCGGTTGTTCTTACTATTGTGGCCGCTCTGTAACCCTAGATCAATCCTGATCGGGCAGTCTTATGATTATTCGATATATTCTTTCTTTCATTGTGATTGTAGGCTGCTGGTTAGTTTTTATAGGCCAATAAAAACTGAGTGATAGTTAACTTTCACTAAATGATCTAAAAACAAGTCCCTACCAAACAAGTAGAGTTCCGGAACACACACGCACAGAGGTAGTTATATATATATATATATATATATATATATATATATATATATTATATATATATATCTATATATATATAGTTAATTCAAACATGAAAACACAAAGAGAAAACACAACAACGCGAGGACGTGGGACAAGTATAGTGTTACTGGACGCTTAGGAAAGGGAAAGAAAGAAGGAGATTTAACGTTTCGAGCGGAGCTCTTCGTCAGAAACAGGAAAAGGAAAGATCCAAGGAAGGGATGACGGAGGGAAAAAATCGCCAACGATACACACGCGGGCGGTCACATTTGAATGTGTATATATATATATATATATATATATATATTATATATATATATATATATATATATATTATATATATATATATATATATATACTCATATATGCGTGTAATGTATGTACGGTAGGTACGTCGTATAGTATATAGTATATGTTATATTTATATATTATATATATATATTATATTATTATATCTATATATATATATATATATATATATATATATATATATATATAGGCGCAGGAGTGGCTGTGTGGTAAGTAGCTTGCTAACCAACCACATGGTTCCGGGTTCAGTCCCACTGCGTGGCATCTTGGGCAAGTGTCTTCTGCTATGGCCCCGGGCCGACCAATGCCTTGTGAGTGGATTTGGTAGACGGAAACTGAAAGAAGCCTGTCGTATATATGTATATATATATATATGTGTGTGTGTGTTTGTGTGTCTGTGTTTGTCCCCCTAGCACCGATGCAGGTGTGTTTACGTCCCCGTCACTTAGCGGTTCGGCAAAAGAGACCGATAGAATAATTACTGGGCTTACAAAGAATAAGTCCCGGGGTCGATTTGCTCGACTAAAGGCGGTGTTCCAGCATGACCGCAGTCAAATGACTGAAACAAGTAAAAGAGTAAAAGAGTAAAGAGTATATATCATCATCGCTTAAAGTCCATCTTCCATGCATGTTATGGGTATGACGGTTGACAGGAACCGGCCAGATGGAAGACTACCATAAGCCACTGTTTGTTTTGGCAGGATTTTTACGGCTGGATGCCCTTCCTAACAGAAACCACTCTGGTACTAGCGTAGGTGAGGTTAGTTTGGCATGATTTTTACTGCTGGATGCCAAATGCCAATCACTTTACAGCATGAACTGGATACTTTTTACGTGGCACTTTTTACTTGGCAGGGCCACCAAGTAACTCGCAAGACAAGGGATTTTGAGAGGGGCAGGAGCATTTGAGGAGGGGGACTTGTGTCAGAGGATGAAAGGTTAGCAAGTGACAAAGGGACCAAGATGTGGAAACAGGTGTCTTGCTATAACGGAGAGGTCATTGGAAGAAATGATCTGGGGTCAAATGATGAAAGTTTAGAGAGTGACAGAGAAATAGAGAGGTAGAAACAGGTGTGTGGCTATAGAGGAAGTACATGGTTACCCAGCGAGAGAAAGAGAGAGAGAGGAAGAGAGTGGGAGGAAGAGAGAGGGATGAAGAGTGAGAGAGAGAGGTGAGAGGAAGAAAGAGGAAGAGAGCTGGCAGAATCGTTAGCCCGATGGAAGAAATGCTTAGCGGTATTTCGTCTGTCGTTACGTTCTGAGTTCAAATTCCGCCGAGGTCGACTTTGCCTTTCATCCTTTCGGCGTCGATTAAATAAGTACCAGTTACACACTGGGGTCGATATAATCGACTTAATCCATTTGTCTGTTCTTGTTTGTCCCCTCTGTGTTTAGCCCCTTGTAGGTAGTAAAGAAATAGGAAGAGAAAGAGAGGAGATGGAGAGAGAGCATAAGAAAGAAGACAGAAACAGGTGGTGCTGATGAAAAGGAAATACTTAGTTACCTGGTCAGAGAGAAAAGCAAGAGAATGAGAAAACGAGAGTGACCAAGAATGAAGGCAGAATTAGGTGTGCTACTGTAGAGGAGATACATCGCTACATACATACATACGTAATACATACATACATACATACATACATACACACATACATACATCCATACATACATACATACATACGTAATACATACATACATACACACATAAATACATACATACATACATACATACATACATACATACATACATACATACATACATACATATATACCCTGCTGTTAATGTTGAAATTCCAATGGAGGAGCGTTGGATCTCGATTAGAAAGCGGCTCTTTCTCTATTGGCAAAAATATCTTAAAATACTACAGAATAACAACTTATATGAATACTGGAGGCAATTGCAATGAAAGAACAATACTGGCAGGGGCAAAGCATTAAAATAACAATTCAAACTGAGCCCCTGACCTTGGAAGAGATCCCGGAGGTGGTGGAGGCCCGACTCGTCGTAGTAGTCGAAGGGCAAAAACCTCGTTGTTTCGGTTGTGGTAAAAAGGGACATATCCGAGCTGAGTGTAATCCGCCTCGAGAAGAATCCAACGAGGAGGAGGAGGAGGAGGCAGCGAAGGGACCTGAGAAAGGAGCGTCAACACCAGAAGGCAATAAAGCTACAACAGAAAGCTACAAGACAACACCAGAAAGCAACAATAAAGGGGAGGTTTGGATGACGGCGAAAAGAAAGATTATACCAACCTCCCCTGTGAAAACTGTATTTGAAAGAGACATAAAAAGGACTAAAAACTCATAAAAACAGCACAAGAAAGCCGGGATGACTGTTACATGACCATCCGGGTTTCAAACCACAGACGAATGAGCCGTTTGGCAGTCATTCCGATTGCGAAACGAATTGAAGAATAGTGTAAAAAACACATTATCCCGTGGACTCAATGTAGTTTTGGTGGCAGCCCGAGCATCTTATAACATAAATCAGGTTTTCTGAGGCACAAGTAAAGTCAGATTTGATTTTGAATTTTTGTCCCTCTTTGAAAAGAAATTCTGATCCTTCTACAAGGTTTGCGCAATTTGGTCGACCACATTTTTTTTCATTTTTGCGTCCGTCATTTTAGAAAATAATTTTGCCTTTGTGACGATCTTTTTTAGTGATTTCGGTTGTTTGTGGCTTTTAATGATTTTATGTGAGTGTAAAATTTTCATTAATTTGGGGTCCTTATGTAGCATTGGTAAATTTTGGTGTTTTGGGTGGCATGAATTAAACTAGATATTGTTTGGCATCTGTGGTTTTTCGGACCACAGATAACAAGCTAATTCACCCGATTGACGCTGAAGAAAGTATCGTTATAGGTCGGACCCCAGATGAGAGATTTGCTCTCTCTCAACCGAAAGATTGTGATGATGTCTAGTCTTTTGTTGTGCTATGGTCTAGCCTCACCGACTCGATTTGCGATAGAAAATTTTTGGCATCCAAAGATATTAATGAGGGTTTCAAGTCTGAGTAAGCAATCGGAACTCAGATGTCTACTGTAGACTTACAACAACATGTATGTTGCACTTAGGTTCGAAGTCTGAGTGAAACACCAATAATCTTATTTTCAACAGAAACACTAATTTTAAGGAGAGAAAATTCAATAAATACAAGGGCTGCTATCAGTTTGTACCGGTCGCCGCCGAGACGTCAGGTATTTTAACACCCCATACTCCTGATTTCCTCCGCAAAATAGGAATAACTGTGGCCCCTGCGAGGTGGAATGGTTGCTGCAGCGGGTGTCACTGGCCATTTTCTGCAGCAACGCCATCGCTGTCATGACCGCAGGGCACGGCAATAAAGAATATCAACACTAAATATAAGAAGTTTAACGTGATGATGCAACTGTTAGTTGTCGTAGTATGTTGCCATGACAACAGACGCTTGTATTGCAAACTTTTAAAAACATCCCACTGTTTAAAGACACCCTAAAGATAGAAACAGCATAAACGATCTCTCCGTGGCAGATGAAAATGCAATAATTGTTTTTTTCTAACTATTTCAAAAATTTGAGATTTTACGTGTTCCTTAGATAAAAACATCTTTAATGGCGTAGAGTGTAATTCACTGCAGCAGTAAGTTCAGTTTCATTTACTTTTTTCCACTAATTCAAGTCAAGGAATAAATAAATAAGATAAAATAAAATATAAACGAAACATCCATTACAAATTCCAACTTTCCACTATCCTATGATATTGTGCAAACCAATGAAAGGGCTCCTGGATCTTTTCGGTTTGAACGGCAGTTTTTAAAAATAGTTTCCACGTAACTAAAAAATTTTAAACTTCGTATACTGGTAGAATGTGTTTATAAAACATCTTTTTCTCTTGGCTTTCTTGAGAAAATTCTATAGTTTGTAAGATATTTCTCTTTCTCTCTTTTACTTGTTTCAGTCATTTGACTGCGGCCATGCTGGAGCACCGCCTTCAATCGAGCAACTCGACCCGGGGACTTATTCTTTTGTAAGTCCAGTACTTATTCTATCGGTCTCTTTTGCCGAACCGCTAAGTAACGGGGACATAAACGCACCAGCATCGGTTGTCAAGCAATGCTAGGGGACAAACACAGACACACAAACACACACACGCATATATATATATATATACGACGGGCTTCTTTCAGTTTCCGTCTACCAAATCCACTCACAAGGCTTTGGTTGGCCCGAGGCTATAGTAGAAGACACTTGCCCAAGGTGCCACGCAGTGGGATTGAACCCGGAACCATGTGGTTGGTAAACAAGCTACTTACCACACAGCCACTCCTGCGCCTATAAGATGTTTTTTTTCTTCAATTTCAACCAATCACTAACGCGTATTGAGGTAAAAAACATTCTGTGCCGTATGAATATGTCCCTCGTTTAAGAAACAGATTGGGTTTATTTACATTTCTGAAGAAAAAAAGATACCCCCCCCCAACCCTAACCCTAACCCTAACCCTAACCCTAAAACAGATTGAAATGCAATAGATCGATACTAGGGTCATAATTATGGGTGACAATTTCATATGGCACCGCTAGAAAAAACTGACGTTCAAACCGAAAAGATCCGAGCTCCTAAATGGTCACTCAACCTGCTAGAAACAGCAGTCAAATTTCGCACAGATTACACACTACAATCTTTAAAAAAAAGTAAGTACACTTCGGATATTGTAGTTATTAGATACACAAAGGATAAAAATAAAAATATCATGACTTCGATCATAGTTTGATCGATCAGTTTTCATAAAATGTTTGTATGCCATGTTCTTTAGAGCTCCGTTTACACAGTGAGAAATATGTAATCATAATCGTTTCGGAATATGTCTGACTAATGGTTCCTTTAAATTATTTCGTTGCGGAACCATTATGCAATTTTTAAGAATGTAACTATCTTATGGATAACACGTGACATGAAAAATTCCAACTTATTTTGAGAATAGTGAATTTTGAGAGGCGGTTGGATGGAACTTACACTCGCCTCCTTATGAGAGCTCAAAATCTCTCATGGAAGCGTCATCCAACCAAAGTACAAATATATGGGAAACTACCACCTGTATCATCTCTTGTGAAAGGTTTAGAAGAGTCCAGTTTGCTGGACATTGTTGTAGAGCTGAAAACGAGGGTAGGGTGGTAATTTCTACTACTTTCTCCTCTGGAAGCCATCTACTCGCGATAACAGAGGGCGCACACTCTCCTACCCTGATGTAATCTCCAGGGATACAGGCATCCAGCAACAGGACCTCCGTAATGCTATGATGGACCGTTGAAGTCTGGCGTAACATAGTAAATTCCATTGTCTCGACCGCGGTCGAACAATGATGATGATTTATATCGCTCGCAGTTCCAAAGCCCGGGGTAAGCATTAAAGTCTGTCCTTGGACACGAATGATTGCTTGCATTGCTAAATATATATTTCGCAAGATGGTACAATAGTCAGTTGTCATAGCATTAGTACCATGACAATAGACACTAATATAAATTAAAATCCCGTTGAAGAAATAGTACACAACCGAAGGTGCCCATCGCACGTTCGAAACCTTCGCAAGATAAAACGTCTTTAAATAAAATTTAATAAAAACTTATTTTAATAGAATTTAATAAAAAGTTGTTTTATAAACATTCCATCACCCCTCCAACTAGCACAACGTAGTTCTTTCGCTCAGTGAAGGGTGGCAAGTCTGAGTTTTTAATGTCTGCTTGCGTTTACATGGGTACCTAAACCAATTACTGAAACTGTGGTATATACTAAAAGAGATCGTATTCTCCAATTTAAAAAAGTATATACTTTTTATATGAATAATGCTCTTACTAAAGTAATTTTAGCTTCGTTTAATCTCTTTGATGGTGGCAAGAACTGACCGTAAAAGATACAGATATGGGTTCCACGGTATTTGAATAACTATATGAGTGTTCCGTAATAAAATGTTTGGTAACTAGTAATTTAACGTATTCTAAGAATTAGATTTTATCTCACAATACTTTGGCATCGAAGAGGAAATGGCAAATGCAGCAACGAAATCATATCGAAAATGCAAAGGCGGCGAGCTGGCAGAATCGTTAGCACGCCGGTTCGAAATACTTAGCAGTATTTCGTCTGCCGCTACGTTCTGAGTTCAAATTCCGCTGAGGTCGACTTTGCCTTTCATCCTTTCGGGGTCGATTAAATAAGTACCAGTTACGCACTGGGGTCGATATAATCGACTTAATCCGTTTGTCTGTCCTTGTTTGTCCCCTCTGTGTTTAGCCCCTTGTGGGTAGTAAAGAAATATGTATTTCGTCTGCCGTTACGTTGTGTGTTCAAATTCCGCCGAGGTCGACTTTGCCTTTCATCCTTTCGGGGTCGATTAAATAAGTACCAGTTCCGCACTGGGGTCGATATAATGGACTTAATCCGTGTGTCTGTCTTTGACCCCTCTATGTTTAGCCCCTTGTGGGTAGTAAAGAAATAGATATCGAAATTGTTTACACCAAGATTAAAATTGATCAAGGAAACTATAATCTATCATGACCATCACGCCCTTTTTTGTTTGGTATACACAGATCTATGTTGTACAACATATACTGCCTTTATTTTATGACTTGTATGCAGTCTAAGGGAGATTTGTCTGCTATTTTCAGCAAGCCGAGCCACAACATAGCTCTCTCATTTGCTTATGCAAGATAAAAAAAGATGTGGATTTTGTGATAGACATTTTGTCTTTGTGTGTGAGTGTGTGCGCGCGCGCGCGCACGTGTGTGTTCAGAAACACTAAATTGAACTAAATTCACATCAGGAGGGAATCCGCGATCTACGATATGAATTGCTGTTGCTTTTAGTCAAGGAACATGCAAAATCTCACATCTTTGAAATATTTGAATCGAAATCTTCCTGATTTTCATCAGCAACAGAGAGAAAATCTCTATATATAAAACTGAGAATATGTGTCCCAGATGGAGGAAGAAGCTAAGGAGGGGGTCGACATCTTTGAGGGAGCACGTATTCTGCATAAAGAACTTGGCGTGCTGTTTGAAGGTGCACTGCTGGTGTAGTGAATGGGGAAAGCTTGGTCTGCAATGTTTGCAGTCGTGTATGCTTGCCAAGAGCAGGGCTCATCAGCCACCAACGGAGCCGCAAATGCAAAATATTAGTCTTAGAGCACACAATGCTCCTGAAAGTCAGCAATGGTCATCCTCGGTCACGAGTGGACAGCCATCATCATATACATATACATATACATACATATAAATATGTATATATATGTATATATTCTTTTATTCTTTTATTTGTTTCAGTCAATTGACTGCGGTCATGCTGGAGCACCACCATTAAATAAAAATACGTTCCCATGCCGGGAATCGAACCTGAGCCGCCTGGGTGAAAGCCAGGAATCCTAATGTGTGTGTACATATATATTATGTATATATATTTATGTATATATATATAATATATATATATATATATATATATATATATATATATATATATATATATATAATAATATATATGTATATATATATATATATATATATATATATATATATATATATATATTATATATTATATATGCTATGGTATGAAGAAATATATTAACGCAGATTGAACAGAAATCGTTTATTCTGTTCAATCTGCGTTTTCAGCTCCATTCTTCAATTCACCAATAATGTTTTAATTTCATTATCCGCACCAACGCACGGTTGCAACGCCAGATGTATCCAAGCTGTTCACTGCGTGATTTTTGCTACTAAGGTATCGGTTAAACTTTTGATTAATCTACTACCAAGATTATTCATCTTTATTTCACATAATATATATATGTTGTATGTATGATGATATGTATCTATATATATATATATATATATATATATATATATATATATATATATATATATATATATCTATATATATATATTACGGAGATGTATGGCATAGAAGTGACCTGATATGAGAGCGTATGCTGAACGAAAACAAATCAAATTTAAATGTTAAGTGATTAACTTTTATAATTATTACAAGTGAACAGAAATTCACAAAAGTGTATTCAGAGTTTCTATTCTTCCACTCGCTTTGATTAGAGATATATATATATATTTTGCCTGTCTCCTGTCAAAGCTCGTTTCTCCAGCATTCATCACTTCACCTCGTTATGGCTTAACAGCCCTTACCATTTGTTTTTACTGTTTTGTTCTTACTGTCCTGCTTTTGTTACCACTTTAATCCTCTGTAAATCTCAAATTTTATTTAATATGCTTTGCGGGAACGTTTGTTTTAATGAAGTCGCGTCTTGTCCCAACGTTCGAAAACGCAGAGTAGATAAAACAGGGGACAACTGATGAAGGGAATGTTCTTTATGTTGCATGTCTCGTTTCTCTATTTGTTTCTTTCGTTGTTCGAAAAAAAATTTGTTTTCCATGTTTTTGTTTTTATGTTCTCGTTTTTCATTTGGTTTACGTTTTTGACGTCCTATACCCATATATGCATGTATATATACATATATATGTAGGTATATATATATATGTATGTCTATATGCATATATATATTATTTATATTATGTATAATACTTTTTTTTACTCTTTCACTTGTTTCAGTCATTTAATTGTAGCCATGCTGGAGCACCGCCTTTAGTCGAGGAAATCGACCCCAGGACTTATTCTTTGTAAGCCTAGTACTTATTCTATCAGTCTCTTTTGCCGAACCGCTAAGTTACTGGACGTAAACACACCAGCATCGATTGTCAAGCGATGTTGGGGGGAAAACACAGCCACACAACATATATACACACATACATGCATATATAATATATATATATATATATATATATATATATATATATATATATATATTATATATATATATATATATATATGTATGTATGTATGTATATATATATATTATATATTATATATATATATATATATATATAACTCACCACTTTCAGTCGCCTTTTACGACACCCAGAGGAAACGTCAGATCTAAAAGGTTACACAGACAGATATTTTGCCGTTTATATATATATAGAGATACTCGCATAGACACATATATTCATACCACTATCGTTTAAGCTATGGCAAACGTATGACGAAAAACAGTAACGATTTCATAAAAAAATATATTACGTCAAACAACAACAACAGTAGTATGTGGCATCAGTTTTTGATTGATATATATATATATATATATATATATATATATATATATATATATATATACATATACATACGACTGGCTTCTTTCAGTTTCCGTCTATCAAATCCACTCAGAAGGCTTGGTCGGCCCGAGGCTATAGTAGAAGACACTTGCCCAAGGTGCTAGGCAGTGGGATTGAACCCGGAACCATGTGGTTCGTAAGCATGCTACTTACCACACAGTGTTTTTATAATATGGCGTTGCCGGGTCATAGTGCTAATGCATGCATATACAGTTGCGTGCGTGCGCACATACACGCGAGTACTGTCCAAATCTCCAACCAATCACATACAGCTAGCTGGCATTCAATTGGCGCATCAAGTTTCGGGCATTTTGATTGGGTTTTTGGATAGAAAATTCACAAAAAAAGTCACTTCTATTGATTTTTTAATGGCTTTGCAGGGTGACTGGAGAAATGTAAAGATGTGCACGACCACCCTTGGACGGTTCTGAATGACCATAGAAAGTGCGAGCCATCTAAATTAAAAATTATGGATTTTTATAAAGGACAGTAGTAGTAGTAGTATAGTAGTAGTAGTAGTAGTAGTAGTAGTAGTATCAGCAGTGAGGAATGCACTGTAACAGTGTTGGGGGTTTGTTGAAGGTTCTCTACACATGGTGGATGACGACTTTGCACGACTCAGGCCACAACCTTCCAACACATGGATCTGTTTGTCGATGCTGTTGAGACGTTCTTAGATGTCGGAGAGCGAACCTTAACACAACCTCTTTCAGTCGCCTTTTACGACACCCAGAGGAAACGTCAGATCTAAAAGGTTACACAGACAGATATTTTGCCGTTTATATATATAGAGAGATACTCGCATAGGCACATATATTCAAACACTATCGTTTAACGTATGACGAAAAGCAGTAACGATTTCATAAAAATATATTACGTCGAGCTTGCAGAATCGTTAGCACGCCGGGCGAAATGCTTTGCAGTATTTCGTCTGCCGCTACGTTCTGAGTTCAAATTCTGCCGAGGTCGACTTTGCCTTTCATCTTTTCGGGGTCGATTAAATAAGTACCAGTTACGCACTGGGGTCGATATAACTGACTTAATCCGATTGTCTATCCTTGTTTGTCCTCTCTGTGTTTGTCCCCTTGTGGGTAGTAAAGAAATAGGTATTTCATCTGCCGCTACGTTCTGAGTTCAAATTCCGCCGAGGTTGACTTTGCCTTTAATCCTTTCGGAGTCGATAAATTAAGTACCAGTTACGCACTGGGGTCAATGTAATCGACTTAATCCGTTTGTCTGTCCTTGTTTGTCCCCTATATATAAAGAAATACATATTACGTCAAACAACAACAGTAGTCTGTGGCATCAGTTTCTTGCTTTAAACATTTACAAACTACATATTAATTAGTATTCGGTGTCACTAATACTTGCTGTCTATGATAACTGTTAAATATGTAAGATATGTTTTCCTTGGGCATAAGACATGTAACTGGATATCCAGTTAGAGCTAAACGATGAAAGGGAAAGTCGATCACGTTGTCTAGTAAATTCAGAACAAAGCATTACCACACACTTCCATGCAGACACAGATACTCACGCACCCCAAACACATGCATGTAGATATGTGTACATATATGTATACTTGCATGCATATATGTATGTATGTATGCATGTATCTCTCTCTCTATATATATATAATTTATATATATATATATATATATGCGCATATATACGTATATATTTGGTGTATATTATATATAGATCTATATATAATATATATATATATATAATATATATATATATATATATATATATGTATTCTGTTAACTCTAGGTATATGCTTTACTCTAGCTCCAGTCATTTTGACTGTGGCCATGCTGGAACACCGCCTTTTAGTCGAGCAAATCGACCCCAAGACTTATTCTTTGTAAGCCTAGTACTTATTCTATCGGTCGCTTTTGCTGAACCACTAAGTTACGAGGACGTAACCACACCAGCATCGGTTGTCAAGCGATGCTGGGGGGACAAACACAGACACACAAACGTCACATACACACACACACACACACACACACACACCACACACACACATGTTTCCGTCTACCAAATCCACTCACAAGGCTTTGGTCGGCCCGAGACTAAAGTAGAAGACACTTGCCTAAGGTGCCACGCAGTGGGACTGAACCCGGTACCATGTGGTTCGTAAGCAAGCTACTTACCACACAGCCACTGCTACGCCCTAATTGTTCATGATTCTGACCTGGTATTATTTTGTTAAATCACAGACTCTGTTAATAGCGATAGTTTATGCTAAAGAACGCGGGAAAAGCCTGTGGTATTATATCCTTAAAGTTTAATCACTGCGGGTCATATGGGAATGATACCATCGACAAAATCCTTTGAAAATTCCCGTCTCACCAGGGAGTTTGATGTGAGGCCTTCTTTGTCAGTTCTTTCTTGAACTTTATGATGAAAAATATGCAAATATTAAATATAGGTGAATAATTTAGCGGAGCAGAAAAAAGGTACACGTTTTAAGTAATATTGTATTAGTGTAAGGCTTAAAAAAATAAGGGAAAGAGAGGTAACGTTTCGGACGCTAGTCCTTCATCAGAAGAAAAGTCTAGAAGTAAAGGTAGCGGGTAAAAGAGAAAAAGTGACTGAGGAAGAAAATGCACGATAGGGTGGGGACGCAATTCTATAGGGGAGTTATAAAGGAGGAAAGACTGTAGTATGTGTGCGTACACGTTTAGACATGTATCTGTGTTTTGACATATGCATAAGGAAGAAGTGCTGTGAGTGTGTAGTTTTGGTGTGCGTGTATGCGTTGTAGAGACGTGCATGTACGGAAGTGTAGTACTTATATTAGCTGGCGTTTGGGGGTGTTGGTTTGTGCTATCTTTTAGTGTGTGGGTAGAATGTGCTGAAGTAAAAAAGTGGAAGCAGGCGTGAATGTGATGTAAAAGCAAGAGGAATGTGGGACGTGTAATGAAAATATATGTAAATATACACTATATATATATATATATATATATATATATATTGTGGGTGTATATATATATATATGTCCCACCACGTGACAGACCAGGCTATCAGATGTTGCTACACATCGCTGGTCACAATGCGCTTCGCATTGTTTTGCGCCTTCACATGACGCCACCCCGCTGGCTAAGCGAGCAGGCCAACAGATGAAAGAGTGAGAGGAAGTTGTGGCGAAAGAGTACAGCAGGGATCGCCACCACCCCCTTGCCGGAGCCTCGTGGAGCTTTAGGTGTTTTCGCTCAATAAACACTCACAACGCCCGGTCTGGGAATCGAAACCGTTATCCTACGACCGCGAGTCCGCTGCCCTAACCACTGGGCCATTGCCCCTCCACTGTCGATGCTGTTGAGGGTTTTAGATGTCGGAGAGCAAACCCTAACTCAACCTCTTTTAGTCGCCTTTTACGACACTCAGAGAAAACGTTGGATCTATTCTTTGGCATACAGGACCTGGACACAGCAGTGAAATGAAATGTTTTACTCAAGAACACAACACGACGCCATCAGTTCCGGGAATCGAACACACGATCTAGCGATCGTGAGTGCAAAGCCCTGACCGCAAAGCCATTCGCCTAAACTGGAACGGGCGTTAATTTTCTTTTAGGTTCTTTTCTTTTTGGAAGTGATTTGAGGGATTTCATGGACTCAACCATGATGACCATCCATGGGATGGAGTTGTACATACATGCATTCATGTATACATTCACGTAGGCATACATACATGCGCGCGCACACACACACACATATATATACACATACATACATCCTTAAAAATGTTTTAGCCCGAAGGCTGCGGCCATGCTGGGACACCACCACATGCATAATATTATATCATATTATATACATACATACATACATATATATATATATATATATATATTATATATATATATATATATATATATATATATATATATATATGTATATATATGTGTGTGTGTGTGTGTGTGTGTGTGTATATATGTCTATGTTAAGGCGGTGTCCCAACATGACCTCGCCCTTTGGCTAAACCAGTAAACACACATACACACACACATATATATACACATACATACATGCATAATATTATATCATATATATATGTTTATATGTGTATATATGTTTATGTTAAAGGCAGTGTACCAACATGGCCTCGCCCTTTGGCTAAACCAGTAAACGATAAAAAATTCTTATGTACCAAGAAATGCTAGGGTTTTCGAAGAAAATGACGCGCATTCTCCAAATCTAATCTGGCACAGTGGCAACTTGTGAGACATTCCCAAAATACTCCATTTGAGATTCTTTAGATGAATAGATGCATATATTTTGGGGCGATGTGTATTGACAGTCCAACAAACACACCACCTCAAC
>NW_021836630.1:0-2500 GCF_006345805.1 Octopus sinensis | reverse complement strand
ACGTAAGATTAAATAATAAACCGCGATAGGTGAACCGTGATATGGCGAGGGATTACTGTATATGCATGTAAAAGTTATAACTTAATCGTTATAATTAAAGTGAATAAAATAAAAGAGAATAAAGTAAAATTGAGTTAAATTAGTGCAATAGATAAATTAGTGCAATTAGATAAAAGACTAAAAATATGTTAGGAAATGAGTACTTTGAATATTACATAATAGTTTAAGTAGGCAGTAGGATAATCCGTAAGAAGGGAACGCAGGCATTAATCGTAGTTAGACTTAAAGTAAGTTAATTAGATAAGATTTTCATTTCGAAAATTTAAGAATGTTTTTTTTTATTAAATATGTGAACGGAGAATTAATTACCAATTACGTTTATTAATTTTGTTGGATTTAAAATTGAGAGTCTTGCTTGTCCACCGAACACAAATTACAGCGACTACTGTCCCCCTCTGCAAAGAAAGGTGCTACCTATTATAGACCACGAAATAGAGTAGCCTCTAATCCTCTCTTTGAGGTCCCAGATGAACTTGGACAATGAAGAGCGGTTTTCTGTTCTTTTGTGTTTAAAAGAATGACAGAAAATATGTACTCTGGTCTTGAATTTTGAAGCAGTAGAACCTATGAACGCTCTTAGATGTTTTGACAGAGAATTTGCACTTTAGAGGAATGATCTAATACATAAGAGAACAATTTATTCTTATGTTATGGTACTGTGAAGGACTGCTACGGTACTGTTAAAGACACATTTGATATTCGGAGCCGACAATGCAAAAGACTGCAGAAATACACGTGTCATTCAACCCAACGATGTTAATCACAGCTTAATGTGTTTTCATCCATGTCATTTAAGAAAAGAATTTTTTTTAATCGGAAACTACTTCCACAATGAAAGGTATTTTTTCCCACGTTCGAGTGTACTCGAACGTGTTGAATATGATTTTATATGAATACATTTTATTCAACGCTGCTTCAGCAAACCTGCCGCTTGCTGTTCTAATATAAGAACGAATTTTTGGGAGGTTGTGAAGGAGAGATTTGATATTCGTAGCTGACGATGCAAAAGAACGCAAAGAAAAAACGCAAGCGTTTTATGATCCAATAACGTCATTTAAACTTAATGTATTTTCACACATAGTATTTAAAGGAAGTTGTTCTTTCGAGACTAATACCGCAGAGAAAGGCTTTTCCATGCCTGAGTGTACACGAACGTATTAATACGACATTACACAAATATAACTTACTCAACGCTGCTTTGTGTAACTTCATTATATTTTTAGATTTCACAGTAAAAATATACTCTGCAAATGATCTAGAAAAAATTAATTTTCCATTAATAAAGAAATGCTCATGAACAGATATTCTTTTCTTGACCGGGTTTGCTGTAGTTCCGATACACTATGCACTTATACAGTACATTCTTGAGGATACAGTAACCAACTAAGGAACAATCATTTTTAGATGTACAATTACAGTTATTTTCCGTACCTGGAGGCTTATTTAAATTTCCTTAGAATCCATGATCATATGTTCATTCTTTGCAGTTATTCGTTCCAGATTTATAGATTTGGCATGTCCATTATGATAATTTATTTTACTCCTATTTTCATCAAACGGCATTTCTAGATATAAACTTCAAATGTTGACCCTATTCAAGGCTCATATTTATTGCTTTAATCTATAGTAGGATGGCATTTCTGAAAGACAGAAAAGTGATTTGAATGTCACTAAAAGAAGAGCAGCTAAGTTCTACTATAATAGCTGCAAGGTTAGAGATTGCTGAATATGACAGTTTAATCGGCCTCTTATTAAATATTCTTTAGGAGGAAAATTTCTTTCCAGTAACTCGAAAAATAACTTCTGAGTAGTTTACATATTATGGTGAAGAGAGGATTATACTCGGACTTCCAACGATTTTTCCTACTACTAGCGCTAGGGTTATATTTCCCAGCGGTAATATCAACCCCACGGAAATAAAGATCTCCCGTAATCGAATCGTTTGCAGGCTTATTATTTCCTTGTATTCTGTCTTGATTATAGGTGCAATTATTTTCAACGATACATGCACTGTCCACTGTTCTAGATTAGTTGAAGTATTGGAAGCTGTTCAATCAAAAGTGTTTCATTTAGCTTTCCTGCTATTATTCTTATCCTTAGTTTTCCTACAATAGTTTGCATTGTAAATGTGTGTTAGTTTAAGTTTAGTGTTCCCATAATAGAAAAGTATATCTTTGTTCTACATCGTTTAATGGCCTCATTATGATATTCAGCGTTTATTTCTAAATTAGTAAAGAGTAGAGGCACTTGTGGAAATAATTTTAACCAAACTATTCTAAAATGAATTAGGATAGTTTGTTAACACATGTATATACTTTATTTACTTACTTTTTACTTTTTGCTTTTTACTTGTTTCATTCATTTGACTGCGGCCATGCTGGAGCACCGCCTTTAGTCGAGCAAATCGACCCCAGGACTTATTCTTTGTAAGTCTAGTACT
>NW_021836629.1:0-20000 GCF_006345805.1 Octopus sinensis | reverse complement strand
GCAAATGTACTGGGAGGCAGCACTTCACTCTGCACCCTCATCTTCCTTTCCAAAGGAAATTTGAAAAAGTTGACCCGTGATTGGCCGTAGAGTAAATTCTCTGCCTTTAGTCCGTTTAAATTGTCCGCAATACAGCCACTTTCGCTACTGCTATTAGACAGAAGTAAATTGCCTGACCTTCCGGACTGATGAAATCGGCTGATCGATCTTCACTACGGACTCGGCCGATAGATAGAAACTCCCTACACTTAATAACAGCTTTTCAACATAACCCAAGTCAGTAATGCAAGGACACTGGACGAGTGCGTGCAGAACGCTTTCATCGCTCTGCGCATACCTCGGGTAGGTCGATCAGACAGCAATTCCGTGCTTGTAGAGTTTATCTCGATCCGGCAGTGCCCCCCGATAGCACTGCAAAGCAAGGACTTCTAGAAGTTATCCATTATCCCGTCTTGAAAGTCCTCCTCAACAGACGGATTAGTTCAATTTTGTCAAACCCTAGCGTCTCTCCAAGTGCTTCATCGCACTTTCCCTCCACTAACCCTCCATAGAACTTCAGAGTGGATTTTCCACTGATCGCATTGCCCACCTGGTAGAGGACAGTGAGTGCCTAGCAACATTCCAGATGCCAGTAACCCATCCTCGGTCTCTTCTTGACCCACGACTGCAGCTTACTCAAGGAGATGAGATGTGGAAAAGCCTGTTTGACAAACGATGACTACACCTGTTCACCATTTACGCAGGATGTTTGGAGATGTCGCAGCCCCAGTGCATGTCTTCCACAGCATGCCCAGTGTTCCGGAAATCGGACAGCGAAAGCACAAAAACGAAAATGGGAAAAGGGAAAAGTAAAAACAGCATTTAAGTGTTCTCCTTGTTAGACCTTGAATTATAAGGCTAAAAATATATTATATATGTAATCAAGAATAGACGGAATTTTTCAGTTCTTCAAAATATATTTATACTTGACCACGACTGAAAATTCCCGACCTAGAGTCCAATAGAGAATTAAGCATCTTAGATCTGAACAGGATATGCACTCTTTCAGCTAAACAAAGCTTATATTTATTCGAGCCATTAACATAAGTTATGGATTCTCAATTACTTCCCATCCAGTCACATGTGGTGTTTCGTTTTCTTCCAAACTTAGCCACTTTCGTAGCTTTACTTTTGGCCTATGTCGGAAGGGGATTATGTGATTGGCATAACGACTTTGAAATTCACCTTAAATAAGCAAAAGATTAAAAGAATAAAAGATTGTGTGTGTGTGTGTGTACATGCATACAAAAATACACCCACATACACACGGATATGTACATAAGCGCACACACACACACATATAGGCGTATGGATTATTGTTTCGGTAAGTTGTGTCCACGAGAAAGACACTTCCAGTGCACTCATCTGAAAAGCACCAGCATTAACCAGGGGTTAACATTGCGACAGACTGGTATCCGGTGTGTTGTATCCTTGGGTGTTGAAATACGTTCGATACCGAGATATACTGGGGGCCTAATGAGCCTGTAGATCAGGCAGAGAATTTAGCTTAGAAAATGATTTAATGTAGACATTTAGGCATGCGCAGTCAAGTGTTTGTGTAACGTTTATGGAGTGGAAGTCGATATGAATATGACAAAAAAAGAAACACCGTATTTTCCGGTGTATAAGCCGCTATTTTGTACCTGGGAAATTTAGTGTGCCGCTTAGAGAAAGGTGCGCCTAATGTGTGTAACTTTTTTATAGTTCCAGGAGGAAAATAATTTGTGTATGGAGATCGAATGATTCCACTGATTTTTTGGAGGAAAGGTCGGTCGATGATGAAAGACTATTGCTACAGGACATTTGTGCCTGGAAGAAAACAAAGCACATTTGTTGTTTTAACTTCATGTTTTGATAATGTTTTTTTTTATCCAATAAAGAATTTAATATTGACGGAATGTGTTTGTTGCTGATTATAGTAAGATAAAATTTAAAAAATCAACAATACATCTCAAAGTTGAAGAATAAAACATTTTGAAAATACATACACATCAACAACAACAAAGCTAGCAGCGGACCCGTGGTTCCATAAGTCTTTATAAAACACCGGTAGGCTTTATGTGTGGATAAAACAAAATTTTTCCGAAAATCCCAGGCTAGCGTTGACAATACAATAATTCAAACCTTAATAAACCACCTCAATTGTATAATACTAAACTTAAGCCAACATTCTACAACCCTATCTACTAGACGATAGATACTAGTTCCATTACAACCTCTCAATCCGATACTAATATAAATCCTAATTTAGATTCTCCCCACTAACAACAAACCAACCAACATCAACATTACTAATAGTAAACCCCAACCACTTGCAACTGTCGCGCTTCTGAAATATACGGTATGCAGACACCTGTCTCCTCAAAAACGTAATCTATAAGTGCCACGTGATTACCCCATGCACCCACCAAGCAAGGGTGTATATTTATGGCACTGAGGATTTCGAATGCCGTTGTCGTGCTCATATGTACTTTTTTCATTAATCCCAAATCTAAACTATTTCAATCTTTAGCGACACACATATACAACCTTAACTCAAAACAATGTCCAATACGCTCTATCGTGGTCCATAGTATGTGAAGCTCCCTTCTACAACACAAATATAGGTAAATGTATGTTATGTATAAAAGGGTCATTAACTATTCTTCGCCTCCACAACTCCTCACTGTTAAATTCTCTGACGTTATTTTTTATCGTAAGCATAAATACTGCCCGACATTCATGCACTTCCCTAATTCTAAATAATCATATAGCAAGCCCCGGGGCCCATCAAAGCTGTAATGTAAAACAAGAGTCAACCTGACAATCTACAAGTGAACACATTCCAAATAGATTATATGTGTGGTGCCTATGTACGCATATATATGTATGTATAATATATATTATATTATATATATATATATATATTTATTATGTAATATAAATATATATATATATGTATATATATATATATATATATGTATATATATATATATTATTATTTATTTATATATATATATAAGCATATGCAATAAATCTGAAATATCCAAACTTGCATTTACAAATACATAATATATACATCACATTTGCAAATACATAATATATACATACAAGCTCTTACATATATACATGCAAACACACACACATATACGCACAATATATATACATATAAACTCCTACATTAATACACAGTATTAAAAACATAAAGTAGTCAGCATATATATATAGATACCCACAGAAATATAAATATATATAACACGCATCCCAAATTTATTCCAAGTATTATGATCAATCGATTTTTCCTCCCCCTCTCAGCCTCCTAAATCTCACCAACACACAAAACAAATTTCTTCAAATTTTTCAATTCAACCGCCTCTACTCTCATTTGACCCTTCTCGGCTTCAAACAATAATTAACAAAATTCAAATACTAAGAAAAATACCGACCCGATTGTTTGTACTACTAACATTCTTAACCACTCCCTCGTACCTGAAAAGTGTCCTGAAAAAATACCCCACGTAATTTGAGATGGAATTGTTGTTTCATTATTGTACCAGCTAGAAGGGGATACTCCTTCAACATTCAGATGAATTACTTATTTATTCACATCGTTTAAAATTAAACATACGTTATCTTCTAGCTTTGAGATTTTGATTATGTGATTGCTTACTTTTAGAATAACTTAAATGGTGGTTGTGAAAGGGCTGATCTGTTCAGTTTCAACAGAAAACAGGAAGAATATTTGGGCCCGACGTGGCCAGTGCCAATGCTAATGGGTTAACTGAAAATTACTGAAGTAAAAATAAAAGCATAAAAAAACATTTTAGGTAATTTGGGGACACAAACATATGAGGGCTTAACGGTGGAGACCCTTTTTATCCCATCCTTAATGCTGTTGAGGAGACTGGACAATGGCCAATAGAAGGCCGATATAATATAATGAAAATAGTAAGTTACCAATAAAGTGCTGTTAGTCTCTGTTCGTAAGATGTAGTGAATGTTTATATATATATTTGCGCATATATATATATATATTTGTCATTTGTTTATTTACCAAATATTTTTTCATTGAAGTAGCAGAACACAACGCACACAATTATGCGTATATATATATATGAATGTGTGTGTGTGTATGTGTGAGTATGTGTGTGTTTGCGGGTGTGTATATGTGTATCATAGCAGATTATTGTGCCCGGTGTAAGGTTGCATCCTGTTTATGAAATTTGAAGCAATGGCATGCAGCCGTAATTTACATTCCACCGGTATCAGTATCTGAGTCTAAAGTTATAATTACTGCATACTGGTGGTACAGTTTTCAACCAGCAGGATGTAACCTGATGCTAATGCTTATAATATACATGCAGCAGAAAGGCGTGTCGTTCACAGGTTTAAAATAACTAAATTGCATTGTATATAAAATATGCTAAAAAGTAAGTTACTTCATGTGTAACATTTAATTCTTATTTTAATGTCTTTTACACAGGATAAAACCCGAAATAGTGAACTCGGAATTTTGGAACTAAGTGAAAGACAATGATTGTTTACCATAAAGATTTTCCCGTTTGGCCGGACCATTCGATGTGGTTTACCAGAGCCTGGATTGTAGTACAATGCTTGTAAGTTGCGTCCCATGATTTGATTTTCCTCTCCCTTTATATTATGTATATGTGAGTGTGAAAGTGTGTGTCTGCGTGCGTGTTTGTGTGTGTGAAAATAAGTAAATGTAAATGAATGTATATATGTGTGTATATATATATATATGTATATCGATATATGGAGAGACGTAATAGATAGAGAGATAGAAAGATAAAGATACAGACAATGATTGATAGAGAGATAGCTAGACAGACACATGATAGTTTGATAGATAGATAGATAGATAGATAGATAGATAGATAGATAGATAGATAGAAAGATGGAAAGATAGAGATAGATCGTCATAGATAGACAATGATAGATAGATAGATAGATAGATAGACAGATAGAGATATATAGACATAGATAGAAAGATAGATAGATTGATAGATAGATAGATAAATAGATACATAGATAGATAGATGGATAGATAGAGATAGATGGATAGATAGATAGATAGATAGATAGATATGTTTCTTTATTAGCCACACAGGGCTGCACACAGACAGAACAAATTACAAGGTAGAGCTTTTCTTTTGGGTAAAAAAGGGGGTTGGGTTCGATCAAAAGGGATCGTAAAGGAAAGAAAGAGGACAAAAAAAGGGGGGGATTTTTTAAAAAAGGGGGGAGAAGGAGAAGAAAGAAAAATAAAAGAAAGGAGAGGAAAAAAAGTTGATCAATAGGGATCGTAATCACAGAAATGTCAATATGAAGTGTAAAGAAAAGCCTACGGAAAAGACCACGGTAACCTCGGTCAATGAAGTCACATATTATATTTCTTTCTTTTATTTTTTTTTGCAAATAAGCAACTCTCTGTATTAATTTTTACGGTTCATAGAATCATAGTCAAGGTGGCTTCGTCATTCATACGTGCCATCCTTGCTACATTCACCCATCTTTTTTTAAAACATTCGCTAGACAAAATTTGCCTCTCTACTCTCACTTTCCTCTTCATGTGATACTTGAAGAAGTTGATGAGAGATTGACCAGAGAGGAAAGTGTTTGTCTCCAATCCTTTCGGGGCGCGTCCACCAGATACATTCTTTCGCCATAGCCACAAGTATGATAAAAATAGCTCTTCCTTCCCGTTTGAAGGAAGGAGGCGTGACGATATTAACGATAGACTCGGGATGATAAACCGACACGTCCCATACGTGACAGCAGTCGTTCGACATAAGCCACAGGTCGGAAATTGCTGGACACTGAACGATTGCGTGCAGAGCGGTTTCGTCGCTCTGCCCGCATCTCGGGCAGGTCGGCACCGTGTTTCTCGAGCCATGCCTATAGAGCTTATCCCGAACGGGTAGCGCTTCTCGGTAGCACCGCCAGGCCAGGGATCTCTGGAAGTTGTCCATAGGTCCCGGGCCGAAAGTCGTTTGAAACAGGCGGGTCAGGTATTCCTCGACGACGCCCAGGTTTTCCTAGTGATCGTCGTCGTACCTCCCCTCCACTAATCCCCTATAGAATTCTTTGGTTGTGTTGAAGTCACTCAAGGTCGACCTGGGACGGCAGAGTTGGTTGAGAGCAACGCGACACTCGCGGTGCCATTCGCACTTCCTCGGCCTCTTTTTGATCCACGACTGTTGTTCGGTCATGGAGACGAGTTGCGGGAATGCGTGCCTCACAAACGGCGACCACACCTGTTCTCCGTCGTGAACATAGAGCCGGAGATGTCGCAGTCTCAGCGCGTGTCTGCGCATCATCAACCACGGCATGCCCAGCCCTTCTTTTAACGGGTGTTGGCAGCAAATGGATCGCCTGACCATCGGGACGCATCCTTTCCAAAAGAAGCGGAAGAGGATGCGTTCTAGTTTGGTGATGGTAGGGTCGGGACAAAGTACGACGGTCAGGCGGTAGTAGATGGCGGACGCGATGTAGGCTTTCGCCACCTCCCCCCGACCTTTTAGGGACACTTTCCTCTCGGCCCATTACTGGGCGAGAGTGACCACCCTACTCGTTATCTCGTTCCAGATAGATAGATAGATATGTAGATATATAGGTAGATAGATAGATAGATAGATAGATAGATAGATAGATAGATAGATAGATAGATAGATAGAGATATAGATAGAAGATCGATTGATTGATCGATAGATAGATCATTTTCTATTGTTGCATCCTTTAAAATTTCAGGAACACAAACCATAGAGCTTCAATTCCCGTTCGTTCTCTTCGATGAGATCCGACAATTCTAATTTATGGCGTAGAATTTAAACCATAGCTGTAAACAATTCCTTTCGTTTGTCATCCATTTGGCTGCGCCTATGCTGGGACAATGCCTTAAAGTGTTTTAGTCGCACAAATCGACCCCAGTATTTGTTGTTAAGCCTGCTGCGTATTCTCGCGATCCCTTCCGCTGATTTGCCTAGAGTTACGCAACTTTATACTTTTGATTTTTTTATTATTACTTACCAGTAAAAAGAAAAACATGAATGCAATTATTGTCAAAGGCAGGCAATTCTGAATCAGACGTAAATGCTTTGAAAATGACGTGGTAAAAATGTGAAAAGTTTCAAGTGGTTGTAAGGAATTTAACAAGATACCGATCGGCCAAATTACTGGGACGTAAAAAACCGGAACCTCTTCCCAAGCGGTCATAGTGGATAAACTGAAACACATACACATATACATACACGCGCTCACATATACATAGATGTATACATATATGTAAAATATATATATATATATATATATACATAAGTGTGTGTGTGTGTGTGTGTATATATAACAAAGTAAGTTTGGGGCTACTAATAAATATATAATTGAAATATAGGATAGAATTTTACGAGGATTTATCAAGTAGTTATCGTGAAAAACCTCAGAAAGGATAACTTATTAATTATTCCCTATGAATATATATATATTAAGGGCATTACTTATACATAAATGCCTCACGCTAGGAGGGTCTCTTGAAGTCAAAAACTACTATAATGCCCACATTGTACAAAACGCGAGGGAATGCAACTCTCAAAGCGAGCCTCCAGAAACAGACGTAGCTGAACATCATATGATTCCGTAATTAGTGCACAAAATGCACTTTTCACTCATCAGCGCAGCCTTTGTCAAGACATAAAAATTAACAAAAATCAACGTACCAGACGAACACTTGTATCCTGGCGTTTGATACAATGTGGTTATTATATTCAGGCAGTCATAGATGACGGAAGCGATGTACGCATTCGCCACCTCGACTCGACCCTTCACGAACAGCTTCCTCTCTGCCAATTTCTGGGTGAGATCGCCTATCCTGTTCGTCACCTCCCACCCGTTGTTGTCCCACCTCGGGGTCTACAGCAGACCAGACCCCAAACAGTTTAACCTGTCTTTCACTTTAGCGCCCTACAAACTGTCGGTTGGTATGGGTCTGCCTCTCCATCTGCCGATTTGCAGGCCCACCGACTTCTCTTGGATAAGCTTTGCTCCTATCAACACTTCGTGGACAGTATTATTATGACGTAGTCCGTGTTAGCTGATACGAACATTCCACATCCTAAGACATATATATATATATATATATATATATGGCATCTGTATTTCTAATTATATAATTTCGATTTGAAAATTTCAGTCAGCAGTTTATGATGATTGGCGGTGGAAGTGGAAGAGTTAAAATGAGAGAGGGGTAGAGAGAGTGATAGAAGAGAGAAGGGGAAAGAAGAGGAGGAGAGTTGATGTGTACGATTGTTCGTGTGTGTGGTGGTGTGTGTGTCTGGTGTGTGATGTAATATATACATAACCCTGCCTAAGCTTTTCTTTAATATGAAACTGGAGGGAATATCACATTAACGATTGCATTAAATGATATAATTTTACTGTGAAGAAGTGAGTGAAATGTTTAGCCGGAAGAACTTTCCAATAACAATAATAATATAATAATATAATAAAAATAATAATAATAGTAATAATATGATAATAATAATAATAATACTAATAATAAAATAATAATAATAAATAAAAATAATAATAATTATTATTATATTATTATTATTATTATTATTATTAATTGAGAGAGCAGTGCATGCCATCAAAGTGACACTAGGGTAAATATAGAAGCCCAGTATACCCATCATGACTACCCGTCTGATAAGGGTACACCAGGCACATGCATCACAACCATAAATGCGAAACATGATGATCTCATATCAAGATAAAAAGCACATGACCTTTTAGGTGGGGAC
Organism: Octopus sinensis; assembly: GCF_006345805.1. Lineage (NCBI taxonomy): Eukaryota > Metazoa > Mollusca > Cephalopoda > Octopoda > Octopodidae > Octopus > Octopus sinensis. The sequence continues at coordinate 11,169 of NW_021836629.1, read as the reverse complement.
CAGTTAGAATTTTCTTGTGGTCGAGTAACCATCCTGCTCAAAAGGTCCCTGAGTAAGAGTTGTTTACGGATTTTGAACGAAACACCCATGTTCCAGAGGTGAATTATTCAAACCCCAAAGAATCCCTCTCAACACATGGCTATGATACACCCCCACTACTTCTGCTTGTGATCAGAGATGCACATATCACCAGCCAAGGGACATGCTCAACTGGTAACGTCGAGCAACTGACAAGCACAAATCTGTGGTATTGAGCAGAATATTTGCTGGAGCCCATCCCCAATACCAAGAAGATGGGCTACATCTTCGTTCAACATCCTTCAACACCCTTACTATTATTATTATTATTATTATTATTTATATATTATTATTATTATTATTATTATTATTATTATTATTATTTTTTGCCAATAGGGCCGGCATAGCGGTGAGATCTGGCAGAACCTTTAGTACGTCGGGCGAAATGCTAAGCCGGTATTTCTTCTGCCGTTATCTTCGGAGTTCAATTTCCCCGAGGTCGACTTTGCCTTTCATCCTTTCGGGGTCGATTAAAGAAGTACCAGTTACGCACTGTGATCGATATAATCGGCTTAATCCGTTTGTCTGTCCTTGTTTGTCTTTTCTGTGTTTAGCCCCTTGTGGGTAGTAAAGAAACAGGATACAGTAGACATGGACAGTGGAGATTTAACGCTGAGACAACGAGTACACACAGTAAAAAGAATAAACAATGAAGAAACAAAAGAAATAAAATGAAAGTTCGTAATAGCCGCAGGTAATCCCTGGAGTTGGCTCAGGTACCCCACCCCAATCCTGAACCACTCGACGCTTCGAGAGCATCTGGGAAGAACACTCTCCTTTCTTTCAATTCACTAGCTCAAAGGCGTGTTATTAGAGTAAGTCCACTCACACGTACCATTTTCGCTATTCATCAATTTTTGGCAAATGTACTGGGAGGCAGCACTTCACTCTGCACCCTCATCTTCCTTCCAAAGAAATTTGAAAAAGTTGACGAGTGATTGGCCGTAGAGAAAAGTCTCTGCCTTTAGTCCTTTTAACCTGGTCCACAACACAGCCTCTTTCGCTACTTGCTATTAGACATAAGTAAATTGCCTGACCTCCGGACTGATTGAAAGTGGATGATCGATCTTCACTACGGACTCGGCCGATAGATAGAACCACCGTACACGTGATAACAGCTTTTCAACATATCTCCACATGTCAGTAATGCAAGGACACTGGACGAGTGCGTGCAGAATGATTTCATAGCTCTGCGCACATGTCGGGTAGGTCGGTCAGACAGAACTTCCGTGCTTGTAGAGTTTATCTCGAACCGTCAGTGCCCCCCGACAGCACTGCATAACAAGGGACGTCTAGAAGTTATCCATCGTCCCCGTCTTGAAAGTCCTCCTCAACAGACTGGTTAGTTCAATTTTGTCAACCCCTAGCGTCTCTCCAAGTGCTTCATCGCACTTTCCCTCCACTAACCCTCCATAGAACTTCAGAGTGGATTTTCTACTGATCGCATTGCCCACCTGGTAGAGGACAGTGAGTGCCTAGCAACATTCCAGATGCCAGTAACCCTTCCTCGGTCTCTTCTTGACCCACGACTGCAGCTTACTCAAGGAGATGAGATGTGGAAAGCCTGTTTGACAAACGATGATGACCCACCTGTTCACCATTTACGCAGAATGTTTGAGGTGCCGCAGCCCCAGTGCATGTCTTCCACAGCATGCCCAGTGTTCCAGAAATCGGAAAGCGAAAGCACAAAAACGAAAATTTGAAAAGGGAAAAGTAAAAACAGCATTTAAGAGTTCTCCTTGTTAGACATTGAATTATAAGGCTAATAAAATATCAAAAATCTAATCAAGAATAGACGGAATTTTTCAGTTCTTCAAAATATATTTATACTTGACAACGACTGAAAATTCCCGACCTAGAGTCCAATAGAGGATTAAGCATCTTAGATCTGAACAGGATATGCACTCTTTCAGCTAAACAATGTTTATATTTATTCGATCCATTCACATAAGTTATGGATTCTCAATTACTTCCCATCCAGTCACATGTGGTGTTTCGTTTTCTTCCAAACTTAGCCACTTTCGTAGCTTTACTTTTGGCCTATGTCGGAAGGGGATTATGTGATTGGCATTACGACTTTGAAATTCACCTTAAATAAGCAAAAGATTAAAAGAATAAAAGATTGTGTGTGTGTGTGTGTACATGCATACAAAAATACACCCACATACGCACGGATATGTACATAAGCGCGCACACACACACATATAGGCGTATGGATTATTGTTTCGGTAAGTTGTGTCCACGAGAAAGACACTTCCAGTGCTCTCATCTGAAAGTACCCCATTAACCAGGGGTTAACATTGCGACAGAACTGGTATCCTGTGTGTTGTATCCTCCTTGTGGGTTGATACGTTCGAAACCGAGATATACTGGGGGCCTAATGAGCCTGTAGATCAGGCAGAAGAATTTAGCTTAGAAAATACTTTAATGTAGACATTTAGGCATGCGCAGTCAAGTGTTTGTGTAACGTTTATGGAGTGAAAGTCGATATGAATACGACAAAAAAAGAAACACCGTATTTTCCGGTGTATAAGCTGCTATTTCTTACCTGGGAAATTTAGTGTGCCGCTTAGAGAAAGGTGCGCCTAATGTGTGTAACTTTTTTTATAGTTCCAGGAGGAAAATAATTTGTGTATGGAGATCGAATGATTCCACTGATTTTTTTGGAGGAAAGGTCGGTCGATGAAAGACTATTGCTACAGGACATTTGTGCCTGGAAGAAAACAAAGCACATTTGTTTTGTTTTAACTTCATGTTTTGATAATGTTTTTTTTTATCCAATAAAGAATTTAATATTGACGGAAGTTGTTTGTTGCTGATTATAGTAAGATAAAATTTAAAAAATCAACAATACATCTCAAAGTTGAAGAATAAAACATTTTGAAAATACATACACATCAACAACAACAAAGCTTGCAGCGGTCACGTGGTTCCATAAGTCTTTATAAAACACCGGTAGGCTTTATGTGTGGATAAAACAAAATTTTTCCGAAAATCCCAGGCTAGCGTTGACAATACAATAATTCAAACCTTAATAAACCACCTCAATTGTATAATACTAAACTTAAGCCAACATTCTACAACCCTATCTATGAGACGACAAATATTAGTTCCATTACAAACTCCCAATCCGATACTAATATAAATCCTAAGTTAGATTATCCCTACTAACAACAAACCAACCAACATCAACATTACTAATAGTAAACCCCAACCACTTACAACTGTCCTGCTCTGAAATATACGGTATGCAGGCTCCTGTCGCCTCAAAAGTCTAATCTATAAGTGCCACGTGATGACCCCATGCACCCACCAGGCAAGGGTGTATATTAATGGCACTGAGGATTTTCAATGTCGTTGTCGTGCTCATATGTATTCTTTCACTAATCCCGAATCTAAACTATTTCAATCTTTAGCAACACACATATACAACCTCAATTCAAAACAATGTCCAACACGCTCTATCGTGGTCCATAGTATGTGAAGCTCCCCTCTACAACACAAATATAGGTAAATGTATGTTATGTATAAAAGGGTCATTAACTATTCTTCGCCTCCACAACTCCTCGCTGTTAAATTCTCTGACGTTATTTTTTATCGTAAGCCTAAATACCGTCCGACATTCATGCACTTCACTAATTCTAAATAATCCTATAGCAAGCCCCGAAGCCCATCAAATGTCTAATGTAAAACAAGAGTCAACCTGACAATCGACAAGAGAACACATTCCAAATAGCTTATATGTGTGTGTGTGTGAGTGTGCCTATGTACGCATATATCTATATATGTATATATATAGAAATTCAGGGTGAGTACTTCATAATTGTAAGCACCTGTATATACCGTTTGGTGGTGTAGGTGGTGGAGTAGATTAATCAAAATAAAAACATGATGCCAAGGATTCAGCGGTACATAAGTTTCGGGCCTTTATTAGACGGATTTATAACAATGCATAATGTGTGTCTGTGGCCTTCTTCAGCCGCGCACAATTACTACCTCAAGGACATGTATTACATCAAAAATTCTACGTTGGGGATGCAAATCCTCTCATTCGCGTACGACATAATGCGGCAACAGCATAAAAATGAAGCGTCCATCTCGTCCTTCTCTCAATGTAGAATGAGGAAGTTTGGATGTTGAGGTAATATAAATAAATGAATAAATAAATATATACATATATAAATACAGACAAACGTGAAGGAACCTGGTAATAAGAGTAAATAGAGATAAGGATGGAGGGGCGAGAATTCAGGACGAAGGATAAATAAGCCCACAGGTCGGAAATTGCTGGACACTGCACGATTGCGTGCAGAGCGGTTTCGTCGCTCTGCCCGCATCTCGGGCAGGTCGGCCCCGTGTTTCTCGAGCCATGCCTATAGAGCTTATCCCGAACGGGTAGCGCTTCTCTGTAGCACCGCCAGGCCAGGGATCTCTAGAAGTTGTCCATAGGTCCCGGGCCGAAAGTCGTTTGAAACAGGCGGGTCACCTATTCCTCGTCGACGCCCAGGTTTGCCACGAGATCGTCGTCGTACCTCCCCTCCACTAATCCCCTATAGAATTCTTTGGTTGTGTTGAAGTCACTCAAGGTCGACCCGGGACGGCAGAGTTGCTTGAGAGCAACGCGACACTCGCGGTGCCATTCGCCCGTACTCGGCTTCTTTTTGATCCACGACTGTTGTTCGGTCATGGAGACGAGTTGCGGGAATGCGTGCCTCACAAACGGTGACCACACCTGTTCACCGTCGTCTACATAGAGCCGGAGATGTTGCAGTCTCAGCGCGTGTCTGCGCATCATCAACCACGGCATGCCCAGCCATTCTTTTAACGAGTGTTGACAGCAAATGGATCGCCTGAGCATCGGGACGCATCCTTTCCACAAGAAGCGGAAGAGGATGCGTTCTAGTTTGGTGATGGTAGGGTCGGGACAAGGTATGACGGTCAGGCGGTAGTAGATGATGGACGCGACGTAGGGGTTCGCCAGCTCCACCCGACCTTTTAGGGACACTTTCCTCTCGGCCCATTGCTGGGCGAGAGTGACCACCCTACTCGTTATCTCGTTCCAGATAGATAGATAGATATGTAGATATATAGGTAGGTAGATAGATAGATAGATAGATAGATAGATAGATAGATAGATAGATAGATAGATAGATAGATATATAGAGATATAGATAGAAGATCGATTGATTGATCGATAGATAGATCATTTTCTATTGTTGCATCCTTTAAAACTTCAGGAACACAAACCATAGAGCTTCAATTCCCGTTCGCTGTCTTCGATGAGATCCGACAATTCTAATTTATGGCATAGAATTTAAACCATAGCTGTAAACAATTCCTTACGTTTTTCATCCATTGGGCTGCGCCTATGCTGGGGCACTGCCTTAAAGTGTTTTAGTCGCACAAATCGACCCCAGTATTTGTTGTTAAGCCTGCTGCGTATCCTCGCGATCCCTTCCGCTGATTTGCCTACAGTTACGCAACTTTATACTTTTGATTTTTTTATTATTATTTACCAGAAAAAAGAAAAACATGAAGGCAATTATCGTCAGCGGCAGGCAATTCTGCATCAGACGTAAATGCTTTGAAAATGACGTGGTAAAAATGTGAAAAGTTTCAAGTGGTTGTAAGGAATTTAACAAGATACCGATCGGCCAAATTACTGGGACGTGAAAAAACCGGAACATGTTCCCAAGCGGTCATAGTGGATAAACTGAAACACATACACATATACATACACACGCTCACATATACATAGATATATACATATATGTAAAATATATATATATATATATACATAAGTGTGTGTGTGTGTGTGTGTGTGTGTGTGTGTATATAACAAAGTAAGTTTGGGGCTACTAATAAATATATATAATTGAAATATAGGATAGTATTTTTACGAGGATTTATCAAGTAGTTATCGTGAAAAACCTCAGAAAGGATAACTTATTAATTATTCCCTATGAATATATTTATATATATTAAGGGCATTACTTATACATAAATGTCTCACGCTAGGAGGGTCTCTTGAAGTCAAAACTACTATAATGCCCACATTGTACAAAACGCGAGGGAATGCAACTCTCAAAGCGAGCCTCCAGAAACAGACGTAGCTGAACATCATATGATTCCGTAATTAGTGCACAAAATGCACTTTTCACTCATCAGCGCAGCCTTTGTCAAGACATAAAAATTAACAAAAATCAACGTACCAGACGAACACTTGTATCCTGGCGTTTGATACAATGTGGTTATTATATTCAGGCAGTCATAGATGACGGAAGCGATGTACGCATTCGCCACCTCGACTCGACCCTTCACGAACACTCCCTCTCTCTGCCAATTTCTGGGTGAGATCGACTATCCTGTTCGTCACCTCCCACCTGTTGTTGTCCCACCTCGGGGTCTACAGCAGACCAGACCCCAAACAGTTTAACCTGTCTTTCACTTTAGCGCCCTACAAACTGTCGGTTGGTATGGGTCTGCCTCTCCATCTGCCGATTTGCAGGCCCACCGACTTCACCTGGATAAGCTTTGCTCCTATCAACACTTCGTGGAGAGTATTATGATGACGTAGTCCGTGTTAGCTGATACGAACATTCCACATCCTAAGACATATATATATGGCATCTGTTTTTCTAATTATATTATTTCGACTTGAAATTTTCAGTCAGCAGTTTATGATGATTGGCGGTGGAAGTGGAAGAGTTAAAATGAGAGAGGGGTAGAGGGAGTGATAGAAGAGAGAGAGGGGAAAGAAGAGGAGGAGAGTTGATGTGTACGATTGTTCGTGTGTGTGTGTGTGTGTGTGTGTCTCTGTGTGTGATGTAATATATACATAACCCTGCCTAAGCTTTTCTTTAATATGAAACTGGAGGGAATATCACATTAACGATTGCATTAAATGATATAATTTTACTGTGAAGAAGTGAGTGAAATGTTTAGCCGGAAGAACTTTCCAATAACAATAATAATTATAATAATAATAATAAAAATAATAATAATAGTAATAATAATAATAATAATAATAATAATAATAATGATAATAATAATAATAATTATTATTATTATTATTATATTATTATTATTATTATTATTATTATTAATTGAGAGAGCAGTGCATGCCATCAAAGTGACACTAGGATAAAATATACGAAGCCCAGTATACCCATCATGACTACCCGTCTGATAAGGGTACACCAGGCACATGCATCACAACCATAAATGCGAAACATGATGATCTCATATCAAGATAAAAAGCACATGACCTTTTAGGTGGGGACCAGTTAGAATTTTCTTGTGGTCGAGTAACCCATCCTGCTCAAAAGGTCCCTGAGTAAGAGTTGTTTACGGATTTTGAACGAAACACCCATGTTTCCAGAGGTGAATTATTCAAACCCCAAAGAATCCCTCTCAACACATGGCTATGATACTCCCCCACTACTTCTGCTTGTGATCAGAGATGCACATATCATCAGCCACTAAGGGACATGCTCAACTGGTTAACGTCGAGCAACTGACAAGCAAATCTGTGGTATTGAGCAGAATATTTGCTGGAGCCCATCCCCTATACCAAGAAGATGGGCTACATCTTCGTTCAACATCCTTCAACAACCCTTACTATTATTATTATATTATTATTATTATTATTATTATTATTATTTGCCAATAGGGCCGGCATAGCGGTGAGATCTGGCAGAATCTTTAGTACGTCGGGCGAAATGCTAAGCGGTATTTCTTCTGCCGTTATCTTCGGAGTTCAATTTCCCCCGAGGTCGACTTTGCCTTTCATCCTTTCGGGGTCGATTAAAGAAGTACCAGTTACGCACTGTGATCGATATAATCGGCTTAATCCGTTTGTCTGTCCTTGTTTGTCTTTTCTGTGTTTAGCCCCTTGTCGGTAGTAAAGAAACAGGATACAGTAGACATGGACAGTGGAGATTTAACGCTGAGACAACGAGTACACAGTTAAAAGAATAACAATGATATCCGACAAAAGAATATTACAATGAAAGTTCGTAATAGGTGCAGGTAATCCCCTGGAGTTGGCTCAGGTACCCCCACCCCAATCCTGAACCACTCGACGCTTCGAGAGCATCTGGGAAGAACACTCCCCTTTCTTTCAAATTCACTAGCTCAAAGGCGTGTTATTAGAGTAAGTCCACTCACACGTACCATTTTCGCTATTCATCCACCTTTTGGCAAATGTACTGGGAGGCAGCACTTCACTCTGCACCCTCATCTTCCTTTCCAAAGAAAATTTGAAAAAGTTGACGAGTGATTGGCCGTAGAGAAAAGTCTCTGCCTTTAGTCCTTTTAACCTGGTCCACAACACAGCCTCTTTCGCTACTTGCTATTAGACATAAGTAAATTGCCTTACCTTCCGGACTGATTGAAAGTGGATGATCGATCTTCACTACGGACTCGGCCGATAGATAGAACCACCGTACACGTGATAACAGCTGTTCAACATAACTCCACATGTCAGTAATGCAAGGACACTGGACGAGTGCGTGTAGAATGATTTCATAGCTCTGCGCACATGTCGGGTAGGTCGGTCAGACAGAACTTCCGTGCTTGTAGAGTTTATCTCGAACCGTCAGTGCCCCCCGACATCACTGCATAACAAGGGACTTCTAGAAGTTATCCATCGTCCCCGTCTTGAAAGTCCTCCTCAACAGACTGGTTAGTTCAATTTTGTCAACGCCTAGCGTCTCTCCAAGTGATTCATCGCACTATCCCTCCACTAACCCTCCATAGAACTTCAGAGTGGATTTTCTACTGATCGCATTGCCCACCTGGTAGAGGACAGTGAGTGCCTAGCAACATTCCAGATGCCAGTAACCCTTCCTCGGTCTCTTCTTGACCCACGACTGCAGCTTACTCAAGGAGATGAGATGTGGAAAAGCCTGTTTGACAAACGATGACCACACCTGTTCACCATTTACGCAGAATGTTTGGAGGTGCCGCAGCCCCAGTGCATGTCTTCCACAGCATGCCCAGTGTTCCGGAAATCGGAAAGCGAAAGCACAAAAACGAAAATTTGAAAAGGAAAAAGTAAAAACAGCATTTAAGAGTTCTCCTTGTTAGACGTTGAATTATAAGTCTAATAAAATATCAAACATCTAATCAAGAATAGACGGAATTTCTCAGTTCTTCAAAATATATTTATACTTGACAACGACTGAAAATTCCCGACCTAGAGTCCAATAGAGGATTAAGCATCTTAGATCTGAACAGGATATGCACTCTTTCAGCTAAACAATGTTTATATTTATTCGATCCATTCACATAAGTTATGGATTCTCAATTACTTCCCATCCAGTCACATGTGGTGTTTCGTTTTCTTCCAAACTTAGCCACTTTCGTAGCTTTACTTTTGGCCTATGTCGGAAGGGGATTATGTGATTGGCATAACGACTTTAAAATTCACCATTAAATAAGCAAAAGAATAAAAGAATAAAAGATTTTGTGTGTGTGTGTGTACATGCATACAAAAACACCCACATACGCACGGATATGTACATAAGCGCGCACACACACACTCATAGGCGTATGGATTATTGTTTCGGTAGTTGTGTGTCCACGAAAAGACACTTCCAGTGCTCTCATCTGAAAAGCACCAGCATTAACCAGGGGTTAACATTGCGACAGACTGGTATCCGGTGTGTTGTATCCTTGTGTGTTGAAATACGTTCGATACCGATATATCCTGGGGGCCTAATGAGCCTGTAGATCAGGCAGAGAATTTAGCTTAGAAAATGCTTTAATATAGACATTTAGGCATGCGCAGTCAAGTGTTTGTGTAACGTTTATGGAGGAAAAGTCGATATGAACATGACAAAAAAAGAAACACCGTATTTTCCGGTGTATAAGCCGCTATTTTTTACCTGGGAAATTTAGTGTGCCGCTTAGAGAAAGGTGCGCCTAATGTGTGTAACTTTTTTTATAGTTCCAGGAGGAAAATTATTTGTGTATGGAGATCGAATGATTCCACTGATTTTTTTGGAGGAAAGGTCAGTCGATGAAAGACTATTGCTACAGGACATTTGTGCCTGGAAGAAAACAAAGCACATTTGTTTTGTTTTAACTTCATGTTTTGATAATGTTTTTTTTATCCAATAAAGAATTTAATATTGACGGAAGCTGTTTGTTGCTGATTATAGTAATATAAAATTTTAAAAAAATCAACAATACATCTCAAAGTTGAAGAATAAAACATTTTGAAAATACATACACATCAACAACAACAAAGCTAGCAGCGGACCCGTGGTTCCATAAGTCTTTATAAAACACCGGTAGGCTTTATGTGTGGATAAAAACCAAAATATTCCCCCAAATCCCAAGCTAAACTTCACAATACAATAATACAAACATTAATAAGCCACCTCAATTGTATAATACTAATCTTAAGCCAACATTCTACAACCCTGTCTACGAGACGACAAATATTAGTTCCATTACAACCTCTCAATCCGATACTAATATAAATCCTAATTTAGATTCTCCCCACTAACAACAAACCAACCAACATCAACATTACTAATAGTAAACCCCAACCACTTGCAACTGTCGCGCTTCTGAAATATATGGTATGAAGACACCTGTCTCCTCAAAAGCGTAATCTATAAGTGCCACGTGATGACCCCATGCACCCACCAGGCAAGGGTGTATATTAATGGCACTGAGGATTTTCAATGTCGTTGTCGTGCTCATATGTATTCCTTCACTAATCCCGAATCTAAACTATTTCAATCTTTAGCAACACACATATACAACCTCAATTCAAAACAAAGCCCAACACGCTCTATCGTGGTCCATAGTATGTGAAGCTCCCCTCTACAACACAAATATAGGTAAATGTATGTTATGTATAAAAGGTTCATTAACTATTCTTCGCCTCCACAACTCCTCACTGTTAAATTCTCTGACGTTATTTTTTATCGTAAGTATAAATACTGCCCGACATTCATGCACTTCCCTAATTCCAAATAAATAAAGCTGTAATGTAAAACAAGTGTCAACCTGACAATCGACAAGTGAACACATTCCAAATAGCAAATATGTGTGTGTGTGTCTATGTATACATAT